>NC_139956.1:18278185-18283185 GCF_963454915.1 Gymnoscopelus microlampas | reverse complement strand
TGTACTTTTACTCAAGTCAATTTTTCAATTCCGGACTATTACTTGTAACAGAGTACTTCTCCATTGCAGTACTGATACTTTTACTCAAGTAAAACATTCGAGTATACGTTTCCCACACACTGCTCATCTCTCCTCAGCAAAACCCACTAGTCAGGAAGCCAGCCACTAAACCTGGTCATGACGTCACGCTGTCATTACTCTGTAAAGTAACATATGGCTTGGGGGGTGTTTCGTCAAGCATGTCCCAGACCCCCCCGAAAGCATCAAATACAGTTCCAGCCACTGTTTAAAAGACCATGGGATGGTGATGAATATGCTCCCGATGCGTCATTATTCTCTACACTGATTTGTCTGTGTGTGTGGAGGATGTGTCATGCTGACTAGCGGAGAGTAATCTCCTACAGTATGTCAGTGCAGCGCCACATTCGCCCCGCAGCTGTCTTCATGTGGTGGGTGTGTGTATGCCACGCACTCCAATCAGTCACTAAATGTACCCTGAGCTCTGATACCCACCACAACCCCTTTTTCTACCACACAAAACATGCATAAACTGAGTGAGAAGTCACGGTTGTGCCGAGCGTGGGACGTGCTTATACTTTTTTTTCTACCCGCCCCCCCCCTCCCCGTCTCTCTCTCCCCTCAGATTATCCTGTCTCCACCTCGCATTTATTTTGGAGGAGCTTGAGGGTAGGAAAAAGCTCTCTCTCCGCCCTCCCTGGATGTTTTGGTGGCTTAATGACTAATACTACAGCCCTCTTGTCGGTACGCAAAGTCAATGGAGGAGCTAACACTTGCAAAACAAACAACTCTAATAACCTGCATTAAAAGGCACCTTAACCCATTGAGACCTGAAGCCGATTCTACATGTCTACAAAATCTCAAATGTTTTCTGAAAAAACGTATGTTTCTATATCAGTGGTGCTCAATCTTTTTCATGTCAAGGACCCCCAAAATGATACGTATTTGGCCGCGGACCCCCATCAAAATATGTTGTTCCAGGAACCCCCCAGAAGCAAAGATTTGAGTTAAAAATGTTCACTTTAAAAGAATATATATTCAAATATTTGCACACATTTTCAAGATTTTTCAAAAATAGCAGATCTACAAGCTCGTAGCGCGGCACTCGGTGCCGCGCTATGAGCTTGTATATCTGCTATTTTTGAATAGCCCACAGTGTAAAATATAGCTTTTTAGTTCAAATCTAAAAATGACACAATTCCAGGTCTTAACGGGTTAAAAAAAGTCACCGTTCAGTACCACGGAGAGAGAGGGAGAGAGCTGGGAGGGAAAACAAAGGGGACGCTAGCTGTGTTTATTTTTCATTTTATTACAAAGATGCTTTCCTTTTATTATGCCTTTTGGAAAAGGAGAGAGGGGGCTGAAATAATTATGCAAGTGTTAAAGCCACTCGCTTCATGGATGTATTCTTACCCCCCTCTGCTGGTGGAAACGAGAAACTACGTCTTGCGTGTGCGTGTGTGAAGTAGTGAAACGTATTTACTGGCCCGCTGTTATGACCCAGCACATTCTGCTCTAGTGTTAAACAAAAGGAGAAACAATTTAAGGCTTGCTGTAGACTTTACTGGCCAGGGCGGTATACTCATTTCCGTCTCAGCAGGCAGAGGGAGTTAATTCTACTCCTTTCCATCTCCTTGCTTCTGTCTTTCTCTGTCCATCTCTCTCACACACACAACCTAGACCTGGAACGCACCTGTATCATCTTTTGATTTTAGCTAAAACAGCATTATTTTACACTTTGGCTATTCAAAAATAGCAGATCTACAAGCTCGTAGCGCGGCACCGAGTGCCGCGCTACGAGCTTGTAGATCTGCTATTTTTTTTGTATCGTGAAAATGTGTGCAATGTGTGCAAAATGTGTTTAAAGCAAACATTTTTAACTCCAATCTTTGCTTCTGGGGGTCCCTGGAACTACATATTTTGAGATGGGGGTCCATGGCCAAACACATATCAGTTTGGGGGTCCTTGACATGAAAAGGTTTGAGAATCACTGATATAGAAACATACGTTTTTTTCAGAAAACTGTTGGGATTTAGAAGACATTTTGTAGAATTGGCATCAGGTCCTTAATGGGTTCAAATTGGACTTTATTGGCATGGAAACAAACAATGTAAGACGTGTGCGATGTGGCAACACATTGTAAATACATTGCCAAAAGCAAGCGTGAAACAAAAACAAAAACATGTACACTTAAAGATTTACTGTAGCTCTCTCTCTCTCCGTCTCTCCGTACCCTGATAGCTGTTCTCTCTGCCAGTCCCTCCCTCTCTTCCCCTCCATGCTCACCTGACTCCCGTGTCCTCCCGCCACGCGCTGCTCCCCCCCACCCCCCCCCCCCCCCACGGCCCCAATGCGGCCCCGTCACACATGGCCACCCCCGGCCCCCTTAATGCTTTGTTTTGTGTCATGCTTGTGGGCGCTGGCGCGTGAGACCCAAACGTATGGTTGTCCTCAATCTCTCAGGTATTCTGTCTCCCCTTCCTCTCTCTCTCTCGTGCACATGCACTCTCTCTGTCTCTTAGACGCGCACACACACACACACACATAAACAATCTATCTCGTTCCCTCTCCCTTCCCTCCCGTGCGCCCCCACAACGCTGATAGATGTAAAGTGATGCAGCTAAATAACCTCCTCACATGCCCGGGCCTTTTTTTCAGCATGCAGCGGATGTCTAGCCCATTGAGACCTGAAGCCGATTCTACATGTCTCCTAAATCTCAACAGTTTTCTGAAAAACCTATGTTTCTATATCAGTGGTGCTCAATCTTTTTCATGTCAAGGACCCCCAAAATGATATGTATTTGGCCGCGGACCCCCATCAAAATATGTTCCAGGGACCCCCCAGAAGCAAAGATTTGAGTTAAAAATGTTCGCTTTAAAAATATATATATTCAAAGATTTGCACGCATTTTCAAGATTTTTCAAAAATAGCAGATATACAAGCTCGTGAGCTATGAGCTCGTATATCTGCTATTTTTGAATAGCCAAAAGTGTAAAATAATGCTTTTTAGCTAAAATCTAAAAATGACAGTTCCAGGTCTTAATGGGCTAGAGGCATTCATCCATAGGGAGAGGTCGGTGTGAAGTATGTGCCCTCCCGCCCATATTTTACGTTTGTTTATTACGCTCCGTGTTTCACGCCGTGAAAGGCGGGATGAAGACGTTCGAGACGAGGCGGCTTTGGCGTATGTACGGGACGAGGCAGGCCATGGTTTGTGATAACTTCCGTGAGCGATGTTCACAAAGAACTCCATGGAAGGTTCTCATGCCACATCGTTGCATGTCAGGTGCGTGCATTCTAGACCAGTGGTTCTCAAACTTTTTCAGGTCAAGTACCCCTAAATGAATGCGGATTTGGTTGCGGACCCCCATCTGAAAAGATTTTCAGATGTGGTGTTAAAAATGTAAAAAAATATTCAAACATTTTCAAAGAATATCAAGATTTTTGGAAAATAGCTGAAGTATGTAGGGCCCTGGGGGTCCCCGGACCCCACTTTGGGGAACCCCTGCATTAGACCACAGACCACCATAACTCTGAGAGTGTACAAATGGAACCAAATGGACCCGTAAGGGTCCATTTGGTTCCATTTGTACACTCTCAGAGTTACAGCAACATAAGGGTCCATTTGGTTACTAACTATCCAACATTTATCTGGGTACCCCCTGGAACCCACTCAAGGACCCCTGGGGGTCCCCGGACCCCACTTTGAGAACCATGGTTTTAGACCAGTGTTGATTTCGTCGACTAAAACTATGACGAGAAATGTTCGCCGACTACCTTTTTGCACTGACGAAAACTAAATAAAGACAGAGTACTTCTCTGAAAAACTAGACTAGACTAAGATTAAGATTATATATATTGACAATTTCGTCAAGAAATACAAACTAGACTAAAATGTTACGGAGTGACTAGTGGAGAAGAGATCCAGTAGAACTAAAAGACAAGTCATTTTATGATTGATTGTGCTCGGGTATTGCCGATGAAAATAGCCGATCTGCAAGCTCACAACGCGTCGCAGCGCGACGCGTTGTGAGCTTGCAGATCTGCTATTTTCAGCATGCAAACGACTCAAATCTTATGATATTTAGTCGACTATAACTAGGACAAAAACTAAAACGAAACTAAACGAAAATAGCAGATGTACAAGCTCACCGTGTGTCACAGCACAGTGCGAGGCATTGTGAGCTTGCAGATCGGATATTTTTTACTACTTTTACACGTACATACGACGAAACAAAATATTTAAAAAGATAAAACATTCAAGGTTTCTGCCCAACAGTGATGATATACACACACACACACAAGGCCGCAACAGTGAATGCACACCCCTCTCTGTGCTTTTTTTTCTCCTGTCATTGAGCACTGGTTGGTTTCAGCTTCTAGCTGAGCTCGCCTTTTGTCAAGGGTTTTTCTTCTCTTCCAACTGTCTTTTTTTTTTCTCCCCACCCAACCGTGTCTCTCTCTCTCTCTCTCTCTCCTTCTCCTCTCTCTCTCTCTCTCGCTCCGTCTTCCTCAACACTCAGACACAGGTTCGCCTCTGCTGAGGAAGCAACTGTGTTAATCCTCGGGCTGGACTTCAGAAAAAGGAGGGCCTCTCTAAGGACTCCTCTCTCCTCTCTCTCTCCCCCCCACCTTCCCCCTCGGCTCCGGCAGCTACAGCCCCCCCCCCCCCCCCCCCCCCCCCGGCTGCCACCGGCAGCGCCTCTCTTCTCACCTGGCGTGCGATCAATGGCGAGCAGAGCAGTAACTAAAGTACATTTACTCGAGTACTGTACTTAAGTTCATTTAAGGAGCATTCGGTTTCTTTGCAAGCACACACAGGACTCACTCCTCCGTTTCAAATAGAAATATTGTACTTTTTTTTTTTTTTTTTTTTTTACTTTGTTTATTGGGTTTTTCCATAGCAGTTTTCAGCATTAAATGCATGTAGCAGGATACAGAAAAGCTTTTTAAAGCAACCAATAAAATAAAAAAGCTCAAT
>NC_139956.1:18145685-18273185 GCF_963454915.1 Gymnoscopelus microlampas | reverse complement strand
CTCGGCTTTATTAGCCGGCATGCTTTACAAATCCATCCATTCCACCTTTAGGTTGGCGCCACGCATATTAACCCATTAAGACCGGGGAACGCATCTGTGTGTCATTTTTAGATTTCTTTGGCTATTCAAAAATAGCAGATATACAAGCTCATAGCGCGGCACCGAGTGCCGCGCTATGAGCTTGTAGATCTGCTATTTTTGAAAAATCGTGAAAATTTGTGGAAATCTTCGAATATATATTATTATTTTTAAAGCGAACATTTGTAACTGAAATGTTTGCTTCTGGGGGTCCCTGGAACAATATATTTTGAGATGGGGGTCCGCGGCCAAATACATATAATTTCGGGGGTCCTTGACATGATTTTTTTTTAGCACCACTGATTATAGCAACATACTGTAAGCTTTTTCAAAAAACTGTTAGGATTTAGAAGACATTTGTAGAATCCCCAGAAGCAAATATTTAAGTTAAAAATGTTCGCTTTATAAAAATATATATTCAAAGATTTGCACACATTTTTGAGATTTTCAAAAGAAAATAGCAGATCTACAAGCTCATAGCGCGGCACTCGGTGCCGTGCTATGAGCTTGTATATCTGCTATTTTTTTAATAGCTAAAGAAATAAAATAAAAAATGACACAGATGCGTTCCCGGTCTTAATGGATTAAAGAGAGAGAGGCCAACTTTCGCCCGCATCCTCTCCAGCAAACAAGACCCAATTATTTCCAAGTGTGTGATCCCACAGTCATCAGGGGATATTGAACAGACATCTGCAATGGTAATTACACCACCCTCTGTGTTCTCTCCAAATTAAAATACTCTATATGACATTGAAAAACCATAAAACCTTTGTGCCTCGCCATATTAATTTGTTTGCCACAAGCAGCAGTACAAACGGGGACAAACCAGGACAAAACCAAATCCGTAATTGTTCAGGCTTGTGCGTGCATGCACGTATGTGTGTGTGTGTGTGTGTGTGTGTGTGTGTGTGTGTGTGTGTGTGTGTGTGTGTGTGTGTGTGTGTGTGTGTGTGTGTGTGTGTGTGTGTGTGTGTGTGTGTGTGTGTGTGTGTGTGTGTGTGTGTGTGTGTGTGTGTGTGTGTGTGCGCGCGTACGTGTGTGTGTGTGTGCATGTTTCCCTTAACCCATTAAGGCCTGAGGCTGATTCCACAAATGTCTTCTAAATCCTAACAGTTTTCTGTAAAACTTATGTTGCTATATCAGTGGTGCTCAACCTTTTTCATGTCAAGGACCCCCAAAATTATATGTACTTGGCCGCGGACCCCCATCTGATAATATTGTCTACCAGGGACCCCCCCCCCCCAGAAGCAAAGATTTGAGTTCAAAATGTTCGCTTTAAAAAATTTATATATTCAAAAATGTGCACACATTTTCACGATTATTGAAAAATAGCAGATCTACAAGCTCGTAGCGCGGCACTCGGTGCCGCGCTACGAGCTTGTATATCTGCTGTTTTTGAATAGCCAAAGAAATCTAAACATGACGCACAGATGCGTTCCCGGTCTTAACGGGTTTAAGGTTTAATTCGCTCAATATGTTTAGTTTCATTGCTGTTACTTCACAAGTAAATCACAATCATGGTCTGCTTTTGGCCTCTCCCCTGACGATCACTGAGCTTTCACAGCTGAAGAGCGTGGAATGCTCCAGAAAAAGGTATAGGTCATAAGTTAGTGCATTACTCAGCAGCTTTGAGGATGAGTATTATTTCTCTTTTTAAAGAGAGAGAAAGAGGAAAAAAAACTTCCCTTGATCCAACCCAGCTGAAGAAATACAGACTTCTTTCTGAACTACAATTTGTTCGCCAAAAATACAGCAAAATAAGGAGTTGGAGAAGATCCTTCATGGTGATTGAAGGACACGGCATCTTTGAACAAACACGGTGGCAAAAATGTTATTACAAGCAGTTGGTGGGAAAAGTACTCACATTTTTTTACTTAAGTAAAAGTATCAATACTCCAATATAGAAATACCCTGTTAGAAGTAAACGTCCGGAATTCAAAAAGTACTTGAGTAAAAGTACAAAAGTATTGGCATCGAAATGTACTTAAATTACCAAAAGTAAAAGTACTCATTATGCAGAATGTCCAATTTCAAGTTCTCAAATGTATAAAAATCTTTTGAAAATAGCCAATCTACAAGCTCACAATGTGTCACATCGCAACGCATTGTGAGCTTGTACATCGGCTATTTTCAAATGGCCAAAATGTATATAGGGCTGAAGTAGTTAATGTATGTTTTGTAATAATAATCAAAATCTACAAAGTAAAGTTTTCAAATAATTGCAGTAGAGTAAAAGCACAATATTTGCCTCTGAGATGTAGTGGAGTAGAAGTAAAAGCACTGAAAATTGGAAATACTCCACTAAAGTAAAAAAAAAACCTCAAAATTGTACTTAAGTACAGTACCTGAGTAAATGCACTTAGTTACTTTACACCACTGCCTAATCAACAGGCTTAGTAAATGGGTTGTATAGTGATCATGCCATCCTAATCGAGAGTTTTTAGTAAATGGTTTGATTTGTGGGAGTTCTCTTAGCTGGTTCTCCTCCTCCCTTTCAAACAGACAGCCTTAGGTTTCTCTTAACAATGCAATGTCCTCGTCCACATCTCTATTATGTCTCTATTATGAGGAGTTCCTCAGGGGTGGATCCTCTGACCCATTTTGTTCTCCCGTTGCTACCTCTGGGTCATCTGATTAGCATCTCTCACCATAATGCTGATGGAACACAGTTGTTCCATCACCTCCAGAATAGGTATATGCTAGGGTTCTTGAGCTTAAATATAATGTACATAGGGCCCTTCTCCATGACTGCATGGCTGCTATTAAAGAATGGATGTCTATAAATTATTAAGAATCTTAAAAGGGAGAAACTTCTTCACTTACTGTAAAGGGGTTTTAAGAAGAAGAAGTTTCTCTCTACACCAAAACTCTTCAAAAAGAGATCTGCTATTTTCGGTGCACAACACTGGCAGACATCGGGCATATCTCAGGCATTAGATTGTCTGAAAAAGCCCCACCCACCCTCCACGTTCCAGCCTAAAATCTAAAAAAATTGCTGAATAAGCAGCGTGCGATTTCCATGAAATTTCACACGCCACATTCCCACTAGGCCAAGGAAGAAATTCCACCCTTTTCACATTGGCCTGTTATAGCGCCACCAGCAGGTCTAATTTAGCAAAACATTTTTTTTTGAACAAAATGCCTCAAATAATGAATGCAGTGTCCGATTGCCGTGAAAGACCTAAGAAGAAATGTCACCCTTTTCACATTGGCCTATTATAGCGCCACCAGGAGGCCACAATAACCTACCTGACCTGGCGGAGACCTGTGCTCCGAGGAGCACTTTGTCTAGTTTATAAATGTTTTCCATTGCCATGTTGGCTCCACTAGGAGAACTGAGATGTTTTTCTTCATATGTTTTTTAATTTGTTTCTCTTTACGTGTACTTGGCGCGTTGTAACTTCATTTATCTTGTTGAATGCTGTTGCAAGCAGAGTTCGTAACTCCTTCAGCCTCCTATATCTGTCCGGGCTGGTCCCTGACGACCATAGCTCATTCAACCAGGCAGCAGCATCGTTTCTGTCTGGGTGTTATCCCGTAGCCTTTAGCCCAGTGGTTCTCAACCTTTTTCATGTCAAGGACCCCCAAATTGACACTTATTAGCCCGCGGACCCCCATTTCAAAAGATAAGCCAGGGACTCCCCATAAGAGACGATTTTTTACGGCTCTAGCAGTGATTCTCGACTATTTTAATTTCAAGAACCCCCAGTTTGACATGCATTATGCTACGGACCCCCATTTAATGTCATTTCTATCTCTGGGACCCCAATTCATATTGTAAAATCAATGCTAATTTAACTCTGAGAGTGTACAAATGTTACCAAATGGACCCTAACGGGTCCATTTGGTAACATTTGTACACTCTCAGAGTTACAGACCCATAAGGGTCCATTTGGTTGCTTTCCATCATTTAGCTGGGGACCCCCTGGAACCCCCTCAAGTACCCCTGGGGGTCCCCGGACCCCACTTTGAGAACCAATGCTTTAGCCTCCCGGGCCGGGCCTTCACCCTGTGTCCTTACAGTAGGTAGGTAGGTAGGTAGGTACTAGGTAGGTAGGTAGGTAGGTACTAGGTAGGTAGGTAGGTAGGTACTAGGTAGGTAGGTAGGTAGGTACTAGGTAGGTAGGTAGGTAGGTACTAGGTAGGTAGGTAGGTAGGTACTAGGTAGGTAGGTAGGTAGGTAGGTAGGTAGGTACTAGGTAGGTAGGTAGGTAGGTAGGTAGGTACTAGGTAGGTAGGTAGGTAGGTAGGTAGGTAGGTAGGTACTAGGTAGGTAGGTAGGTAGGTACTAGGTAGGTAGGTAGGTAGGTAGGTAGGTAGGTACTAGGTAGGTAGGTAGGTACTAGGTAGGTAGGTAGGTAGGTACTAGGTAGGTAGGTAGGTAGGTAGGTAGGTAGGTACTAGGTAGGTAGGTAGGTACTAGGTAGGTAGGTAGGTAGGTAGGTAGGTAGGTACTAGGTAGGTAGGTAGGTAGGTAGGTACTAGGTAGTAGGTAGGTAGGTACTAGGTAGGTAGGTAGGTAGGTAGGTAGGTAGGTACTAGGTAGGTAGGTAGGTAGGTAGGTACTAGGTAGTAGGTAGGTAGGTAGGTAGGTACTAGGTAGTAGGTAGGTAGGTAGGTAGGTAGGTACTAGGTAGTAGGTAGGTAGGTAGGTAGGTAGGTACTAGGTAGGTAGGTAGGTAGGTAGGTACTAGGTAGTAGGTAGGTAGGTAGGTAGGTAGGTACTAGGTAGGTAGGTAGGTAGGTAGGTACTAGGTAGTAGGTAGGTAG
Organism: Gymnoscopelus microlampas; assembly: GCF_963454915.1. Classification (NCBI taxonomy): domain Eukaryota; kingdom Metazoa; phylum Chordata; class Actinopteri; order Myctophiformes; family Myctophidae; genus Gymnoscopelus; species Gymnoscopelus microlampas. Next base: position 18,268,337 of record NC_139956.1, on the reverse strand, counting down.
GTAGGTAGGTACTAGGTAGTAGGTAGGTAGGTAGGTAGGGGAGGCTAGCGAGGGTGCTATCACTTGCCCATGGTGGAATGGAATAAGAGTTCTCTTTATTATGGGGCCAGGCTTCCAGCATGGACCCATATTGTTATTGGCATTATTCCGTTTCTTCTTCTTCTGCCACTTTTGGCAGTTCTGGCTGAACCGTGCAGTCGCTTTTTATGAAACTCGGCCATATGATAGATGGTCATGAAAAACGATCAAGAAATAATTCTCACAATCTTTCGTCAAAAGGTGGCGCTATAGCACTCAATTGAAAAATGCCAACTTTGATCAGGTACAACTCATGCCCTGTTTCACCTACAGCCATGAAACTTCGATGCACACATGCGTCTCCTCATGCTGAACAACTTTCACACTCTGACTTTTGACCTCTGACCTTTAGATCTCCCACCATTTTGAATTATATGAAAAACAGTTAAAACCTATCTCCTCCTGGGATTTTTGAGTAATCTGCACGAAACTTTTTACACATGAACTTTGGACCTATACCAAAAAACGTTTGCAAAATATCTTCCATAAGTGAAAAAATGAAGCTTTAATGAGCCAATGAATATTGCAGTTTTATGACAATTATTCATCTGCCCCTAACTCATACATGCAGACTTACCATTCTTTGAAACTTTGCAGAAATGTAAAGGGCCATTCCAAATATCACTGAAACCAATCTTACTCCAATTGGTCAAACGGGGGCGCTATAGCAATTTTTTGAAAATTGAAACTTTAAACAGGCAAAAGTCATGCCTCGTTTGGCTGACAGCCATTAGACCTGCTTACACATGTGCCTTGACTAATGAGGAACACATCTATCACGTTGACCAGTAAGCACCGCCCTTAGGTTGTCCGCAATCTTGAGCAGTTTGAAAAACACTTAAACCCAGGATTTTTCAGCTATTTGCGTGAAACTGTATGATCAGTGTGATCTCTTTTTTCAGAGGTTTGTCTCTTGGTCCAATAGCGTCCCGCTTAAGTGTATGTCTCACAACCTCAAGGTCACAGGTTCAAGCCTCACTTGGTGCAGACTTCATCTAAGTTGCATTTCACACAACATGACTATCAATGAATACATTTGCAATTGTTAAAGATAACATGAAATACTTAATTTAGTGTTTTTTACATACTTCATTGTGAAAATAGCTGATCTACAATCTCACAACTTTTCAGATAGCAATGAGAGTATGTTTTTTCAATGTATAACATACTTCATTGTGAAAATAGCCGATGTACAATCTGACAACTTTTAATGGTTTGTGAGCTTGTAGATCGGCTACTTTCACTAGTTTTGGTTCTGAGGAGATGTACAATTTCTTCATTGGTAAATGGTTTGTGAACGAGTGATCTTTGTGTTAGTGAAACAGGGGCTTGGGTCATGACAGAAGGCAAGAGTTTGTGATCCTCAACAGACGATATCAGCCTGGACAAAGCTATAGCACTATAGGTAGTGCTGCAGCTACCTAAGAGTGCCTCATGATCGCAAGGTTGCCGGTTCAAGCCTCACTTGATGCAGACTCATTTAAGTTGAATTGCAAAAAACATGACTCAATCTATTCCGTTTCCATGGCTCTCTCTCTCTCTTCAATCTATTCCATTTCTATCTTCAATCTATTCCGTTTCCATGGCTCTCTCTCTCTCTTCAATCTATTCCGTTTCTATCTTCAATCTATTCCGTTTCAATGTCTCTGTCTCTTCAATCTATTCCGTTTCTATCTTCAATCGATTCCGTTTCCATGTTTCTGTCTCTTCAATCTATTCTCTCTCTCTCTCTCTCTCTCTCTCTCTCTCTCTCTCTCTCTTTCAATCTATTCTCTCTCTCTCTCTCTCTCTCTCTCTCTCTCTCTCTCTCTCTCTCTCTCTCTCTCTCTCTCTCTCTCTCTCTCTCTCTCTCTCTCTCTCTCTCTCTCTCTCTCTCTCTCTCTCTCTCTCTCTCTGAGGGTCGGCCATAGCTGAGTGGTTAGTGAGCCCGCCTAGGGAGCCAGAGGCTCTGGTTGACCCAGGTACGATTCCAGGCCAGGTCAGCAAATGTGTCGATGAAACGAAATTTGTCCCTGAGCAAGACTCTTAACCCCTAATTGCTCACAGGCCCTCATTGGAAACAAGACCGCAAGGACTTTCATGAACTGACCTGTTAAAGGAATTATCATTTCTCTTTCTCTCTCCTGGCCCCATATTATCGCTGCTTGCAGCTATATTTCTTCATTGTAGTTTAGCAGACATTACAACTAATGTGTAACCAACCACTGCCTATGTAAAAAAAAAAGCCCTCAAAATATAGTGTCTAATCTTTTTTTTTAATTAGAGGTGGCCATGTCTCTCTCTCTCAGATTATTCATCTCTCTCTCCCTTTTTTTCCAATTATTTATCAGAGAGAGAGAGAGAGAGAGAGAGGGGAGAAGACAGGGTTTGATATCAGTGAGGGCCGGGGCGATCAGCGGGGTTATACACTTAGCCGTACGATGACACAGACCCTAATGGGGCAGAGCAGCGATGTACTGATATTCTTAATTGATGGATTAGAAGCTTCCAACTCCCTGGAGAGAGAGAGCAGAGGATCAAGAGAGCAGAGAGAGAGAGAGAGAGAGAGAGAGAGAGAGAGAAGGGTGGTGGGGTTTTGGGGGGGAGGGGGGGGTTGGGTAGTAGAGGGCTAGTGAACGAACACGTGACCTGAGCAGCTAATTGAAAGGAAGGGGGGAAATTCTCGGAGATATTTTATTCCAACACGGGAAGGAATTGGAGTACGGGGGAGATGGATGGAGGAGAGGTGCATGCTGGGAGATGGGAGGGGGAAGCCCCGCTGTTAATCAGTTACTATGTCAACATGCGGGGAGAGCGGGGAAGACGTTAATATGAATAACATCCTTAATGAGCGTCAAGTGTCCACAAGACGTCAAGAGAGGTTGTCGGTTCAATGGATGGATGGAATAAACCCATTTCACAAAGTGATTTACAGAAGATATATAGCAAATAGCAAGAGAAAACAACAAAGGTTCAAAGGCAAAGATTGTACGTGGACAGAACAGGAGTAGGGCTTCAATGAGGACCACTGATATAATACGTTTTTTGTTTTTTTTAACAGTTAGGATTTAGAAGACATTTTGAAGAATCGGCCTCAGGTCCTAATGGGTTAAACAGAAAATCTGAAAAATGTAATGTAATGGTAACACTAACGTTTTGAGCGTGATTGTCTGAAGACTTTTTTCTTTATTTTAATTGTTTTTCTTTTTTCCGAAAGTTGCTTAAAAAGTGGTTCAGACAAAAAAAAGAAAGGAAAAAGCTGGAGTGAAACATTCAGCAAGTGTTTGCTCACTTGGCATTCCAGAAAGAGATGCGAGGCCGTGGCGGGGCTGCTGTCCGTGGTGCTGAAAAGAGACGGGGGGAGATTACCAGTGCGTTGCAGGGTTGATGTGTTTATGTTGGCCCTGTTTGTGTGGGAGAGAGCCGGGGAGAAAGAAGACAGCATGATGACTCTTCTTCATCACGTTGTCTAAATATTGTTTGTGTGTGTTTGTGTGCCGTGGTGCGCGTTTGCCCCCGGGGCTCTCCTTCATTCCGCCTTCACCGAGGGGGAAGCCATGAGTCTTATAAAGCTGCATCTCTCACTCTTTTGCCGTTCCCCACAGCACAAAAACGCACAACACAAAGCCGCAAAAAAAAAAAACACAGTGGAATCCGTGCGGAGCACTCGGCTCTATTACATGTCAAAAGGTGCTACTGGTATAATGAAAGCAGCTAGCTCTGCTTCCTGCTCGCTCACGGGCCCCTGGCGAAGCGCACGCCTTTCACTAAATGGCTCGACACCAGCTGACTTCCATAGCTACCAGCTTGTGGGTGGCTCTTTTCAGCGTGCAGCAGATGTTTGTGAATCCACACGATGGCTCGCTCGACGGGGGGGGGGGGCACCGCGCTCGCGTTATTGCGACAAAATAAGCAAATTCTCAACCCGCTGATCCCGAAAGACGACACAATTCTCCAGTTGTGTTTTTTCTCCCTCTCTCTCCCTCTCTCTCTCTCTTGTTGGGAGCTATGTTGCCAATCACGAGGCATAATAGAAACCCAACAGGAGAGAGAATGGTCGGGAACATGGGGAAGGATGTGCCGACATAAAGATCACAGGAAGACGTCCACCCTAGTACAAAGCAAAGCATGATTTCCGCCAGCAGTGTGTGTGTGTGTGTGTGTGTGTGTGTGTGTGTGTGAACATGATGGGATGTAGAAGAATCATCTGTGAATAATGTGTGGTTCTCAGTTCAGCTCCGGGGCAGTAACACCGTGTTGTATTTTTCCATTCGATTTCCCACATGTTTGTGGTTTGCCCCCCCATCATTAAAACCCCTTCCTCTCATACAGACTATTAGGGGGAGTTTATTGATAGCGCCGTTGTTGTCTTTTGAGACCATCTGCTCGCATGAGAAGTGTGAGCCGTTTTGCTTCTGCAAAATGAGCGTCTGGAAACCAAAGCAGGCAGTAGAGGAAATGGATATTTCCCTGACAAATTGCTCCTTAATACAGGATACGGTGAAGCTAAATGTGCAACCTTTCAGACTTCTATTGCAGGGAAAACGCCAATTAAAACGGAATTCATTTTAATTGAAACAAAATATTGCACCAACAAATTTGTTGAGAACGAGCGGGTGAAGTTTTGTAATTTAGGACCGTGTGTTGAGACGTGTTCCTCGTTTAAGTTAGGTATTAGTTAGGAGGTCGTGAAGTTTATGTATAATGGTTAAGTTTAGGCATTAGGTTAGTGGATGGTTACATTTAGATATGATGTTAAAAATGGTCACATTTGGCATTACGTACAATATGGTAAAAGTTTGGTATCTTTAGTTAGTGGACATAGACACGCACACGTTCCTAGAATAAAACATAGACAACAAGCTGAACTGGACTGACACAGAGGCCCTTTACAGGAAGGGACAGAGCAGGCTGTTCTTCCTGAGGAGGCTCACCACTAAAGTTGTGATTAGGTAAGAGATGGTAAAGCGTAGCCAATGGGTCAGTGGGTTTGGTGGATATATATACAGTAAGGGGAACACATCACGCTGACAGGGGAACACATCTCGACACGAACACAGGTGGTGTTCCCCAAACGCAAAAGAGCGTTTGTCCCGTTCAGGTATCACATATTGAAAATGCTCATGTATAGCATGTGTACATACACACAGCTGTATACGTGGTGCATCAGGGTACACGCTGTCCTGTCACGTCTTCCACGACACACTGACACCACGCTGTCTGGTAGAATTGGATTCTCAGACTGTGAAGACATGGGGATGGGGAAAGACTAGACGCACGGAACAGGGGGAAGAATTCAGACGGAGACAGAGGCGGAGGAGGAGAGAGTGAGGAAGAGAAAGGGGGATAGAGAGAGAGAGAGATATATGGGTGAAAGCTGTCGATAGCTGATTGAAACACGGGATGCGTCTGACCTCATTGAGACACAATTTAAAACCCCACACGTACATTAATCCCATTGTAGTGATAACCCAGCCGTAGCCCCGCCTCCCCTCTCTCTTTCCTTCCTTTCCCCGTCCTCTCCCCTGCATCCCTCTCTCTATCTTTCTTTGGCTCTGCCGTCTCTCCGCGTGTCTCTCTCTCTGTTGACGGATGAGACGCGACACACACACACAGTCAGTGGAGAGAGGGCCCTGTAACAAGGTCCTCACATGGAGTTGCTCATGCCATTGAGATGCAGGGAGGTTGTGGAGATCGCCGGGCTCTGCTGTGGGGAGTTTGTCACTGCCTCAGATCCACAGCACCGTCCTAACGGGAGTCCAATGGGAGGGACTCCCATTGAATTCCAGACTTCAACTTGTAACAGAGTATTTCTATATTGCAGTATTGATACTTTTATACTTAAGTAAAACATTTGAGTACTTTGTCCACCACTGCATATATGCACCATTTACCATTTAGAGGGGAAACACGACGGAGCCCAGGATAGACCCCCTCCCCCCCGGGGACCCTGGTCAACGAAGTACAGTATATAGCATTTAAGTGCTTAAGAGAGAAAAAAAAGCAAATCGAGTGGTGCTGAGACAGCGTTCCAGGGCTCAAGAGATGATCCTATAGCGGCTACAATAAAAGATAAATGAATAAACGTTAAAAAACAAGAAGTTGAGAGGGCTTTTAAATGTCTTGTCTCTGACTCAGGTGGAAAGACACATGCACTCCCTCGGAGTGCTGGGTGGGTAGAGGCGGCAGGGGGGTAGAGGATAAATATCAAATTCAGTCGTAAAATGAAAAATCTGTGGCTTGGATTAATTATTCATCGAGTCTGGGGGGTAGAGAGAGAGAGAGAGAGAGAGAGAGAGAGAGAGAGAGGGGACACATGAAGAGGAAAGAGGAGACTCTCGACAATAACACAGCAAATCTCCTCCATTTGTCATCTGTTGCCGTGGAAATGGTCTCCCTATCCGCACGGCGAACACCGCTGACCTTTTTTTTTTTACATGTCCCCCAAGTCTTCGTCAAACACGTTGATCAATGCGGTGCGACGACGGCCGACCCCAAAATCTGCCGCCATTAGGATTGAGAGAGATTGGAAAAACGGAAAAACGACTTTCTAAGGGGAAAAAGTGCTCAAGCGAAAACTCTTTGGAAAAGAACTAAAAGTCTGCTCTCAGTCACTGCAGGGTGGCTGCCACAGCAATCAAGTATCAATTTCTAAAGCCAATCCCTTTGTAGCCTTAATAATAATATAAGTGCCATGGCGTTTCTACTTCAACGATGGTAGAGTTTCACTAGAAAAGCATACTGTAGATCTTTCTGCAATTGTATCGTTTGGACGCTATAGTGCCTTTGTTCCTCGACCAAGGCACATTTAAAGGGGATTAACTGTTCGCCGACATGATCCCTCCCCCTCTCTCGCTCTCTCTCTCACACACACACTCACACACACGCACACCTACATGATCCCTCGCTCTCTCTCTCTCTCTCACATACACACACACACACACACCCAAGCACACGCACACTGGGCCCTTTGATGCTGAATGATGGGCGGGTGTTGGTATTGATCTGCCACTGTGTGGGCCAGATGAAAGGGAAGTTTTTTAGACACAGAGCTGCTGTTTTTCCTCTCGAGGGTCTCTCTTCCCCCATCCCCACCCACCCGCCCGCCACGGCTCATCGATGCGGTGGTTCCACTGTTCAGTGCTGATATGTTCAACCCCCCCCACCCTCCCCAGACGTAAATTCCTTTACCCCTTTGTTCGGTACCTCCTGTTTAAGGTTGCAACAGTTAATGTAACTAAATGATCAATATAATGGATAATGTAATCAAATAATCACGTCATAGTCAATTCCTATTTTGGGCATGTCGGGTGAAAGGTTTCCAAAAGACAACAAGAAAATGTAATACAAAAGATGGAAAAGAACCGATTGACAAGCTTCTATTTTACACTCTTGTGCTACAAAGTATAAAATAACGCTTAATCGGTTCATTGAAATGCAAAAAGTGCTTCTCGATTTCATTCATCGAAAAAGTAATCGATAATTGAAGGCCCAGAAGCAAAGATTAGAGTTACAAATGTTCGCTTTAAAAATATATATATTCAAAGATTTGCACACATTTTCACGATTTCTCAAAAATAGCAGATCTACAAGCTCATAGTGCGGCACCAAGCTTGTATATCTTCTATTTTTGAATAGCCAAAGTGTAAAAAATAATGCTTTTTAGCTCAAATCTAAAAGAAATGACACAGATGCGTTCCCGGTCTTAATGGTTTAAAGTAGTGGTGCGTTGCTGTGGTTAGCAGCTTGTGTTGGACCCAAAACTGACCCACTGGTTTTTGGGTACTTTCCTATATGGCCAAATACCGTTGCGAGGTATTATGTTTATGAATTCCACGTTTTCTCCCTACCTCACCTCACGTTGCTTTTCTGGTGTGCTGAACATGGTTTCTGACCACACAGACACACACATATTGCCAGCAGCCATTTTAGCTTCATGTCCTGAGGCAGAACCAGGAACATGTAGCATATTGTTATGTGCAGTGATGGAAAAAGGTTTTACTGAAGTAAAAGTATCAATACTGCAATGTAGAATACTCTGTTACAAGTAGAAGCCCCTTATTCAAAATGTACTTGAGTAAAAGTACAAAAGTACCAGCATCAAAATATACTAAAGTAACAAAAGTAAAAGTACTCATTATGCAGAATGTCCTGTTTCACAGGGTATCATAATTATGTTTTGTGTAAAATGTAATACAATCTTTTGAAAATAGCAGATCTACAAGCTCACAATGTGACACGTTGGGAGCTTGTAGATATTATTTTCAAATAGCCGATGTTTAAATAGGGCTGAAGTGTTTTTTGTCTTTTTAATAGCTGCGCGCGCATGTGCACGTTTGTGTGTGATTGAGTTTTTGAGTCTTTTTAAGTCTTTTTGTTCCTGTGGTTGTCACTGAATATGTGTATGATCTGAGCAGCGTTTTAATGATCTGAGTAGCTGTCTGAGACGCATCCAGAAGAGATTGTCGACACCTACACCTTTTTTTAAATTATCGTTATCCTGTTCTTTCATATCAGTGTTTCCCAAACAATGGGTCGGGACCCATTTTGGGTTGGTAGACCAATTTGTATGGGTTGTAAGTAAATATCCCCCTTTACCTATATTTTTACAATTATATATTACAATAATATTTTCAATCTCTCCCCCCCCCCCCCCCCCCCACCCACCGAAGAAGAAGAAGAGAAACTAATCTGAAATGTTTTCCAAAAAAGTCAAACATTAATCAAAAGAATTTCAGAAATGTTCAAAAGAAAAAGTATAAAGATTTTTTAATTCATAGTGTATTTTTGTTTGGGTCCCAGGGAGAAATATATAAAACAAGTTTATATATTGAATCTCAGCTGAAAAAGTTTGGGAACTAATGATTCAGGAGGAGAGATACAGAAAACAAGAATGTAAAGGCATGTTGCATGTATGCTAATTTATGCTATTTAACACCTCTATTCATATAGCACAGGCTCTTTTTTTTAAATCAATTATGTAACAGCCATATTCATTAGCAGCTTTTTCCTGTACCATATGTTAACATACACTTTTCAGTTTTACACCTCAAAAAGATTACTCGCACATGACTATATATAAAATAAATTACACTAACTGTTAGCCTACTTTATACACCGTGATACCGTGTCTATTTTTTATCAACTTCTCAAGATATCTCACCAATATTTGGAGTTACATCATGGCAACTATACAACCCAAACCTCCACCAAAGTGTAATTTAGCTTTAAGGCCTCACTATGTAACTTTTTTTAAATGAATAAAATGTAATCCACAAATGTTTGTCCAATCTGTATGGTAGAATATGCAATACAATAATACTAGGGGTGGGACGATATGGGTACCTCACGATACGATATATATATCACAATATTAGGCCCACGATAACAATATATATCACGATATTCGCCAAGATTCGATATATTGCGGTATCACGATAGTCCTTGTATTCAATTCATAAACACATAAAATAGCACCAAACAGTTAAAATCATCATTACACAAATACAGAGTTGGAAAAACAACGTATCACAAACTAAAAAAATAATAATAAAGTATTGCTTACATATCGATATATCGTCCCACCCCTAAATAATACTATATACATTATACAATTGGGGTGGTTGTATTTTGTCTCCCTGTTCTTCTATTAGTGTGAGATCGTGATGTGTTAGATTGTGTCAAAAAGGTCATGTCTCACCTATACACAGGTTCTGACACAATTTTTTACCTGATGGTCAAGATTCAATTTGTCCCCCGCGCAAGCAGGCAGGTAACCTGAGCAAGCTTCTTGGATCTGGGAGCTTCAGGTTAGCAGGCAGGCTCTATTAGCTCAATGGTAAAAAAAATGTCAGCACTTGCGCATGAAACCTTGTTCAAATCCGGGGTAGAAGAGGAGGTAGGTAGTGCTGCTTTTAAGTAACAGTATTGAACTGCATTCAAGTACTCTGTTTATATGGCTGGGTGGTAAGTGCAGTATGCACCCTTTGACTTTAAAAACTAGTGTTCACAGATGGACTACGAGGCCTATGGCATAACGCATTTAACACTCCTGTCGAGGAGGCATTGAAGATAAAAGGGTGTGGGAGTTTTGGTGTTAAAAGATATTTTTTTAACCCGTTAAAACCGTCAATGCATCTGTGTATCCACTTTAACCATTATTGTATACTTTGTGCTATTCAAAAATAGCAGATATACAAGCTCATAGCGCGGCACCGAGTGCCGCGCTATGAGCTTGTATATCTGCTATTTTTCAAAAATCTTGAAAATGTGTGCAAATCTTTGAATATATATATATTTTAAAGCGATTTTTTTTTATTCAAATCTTTGCTTCTGGGGGGTCCCTTGACATGAAACAGTTTGAGAACCACTGATTAGAGCAAAACAAATTCAGAACACTGCTAGGATTTAGAAGACATTTGTAGAATCCCCAGAAGCAAAGATTTGAGTTACAAATGTTCGCTTTAAAAAATAAATATGTATTCAAAGATTTGCACTAATTTTCAAGATTTTTCAAAAATAGCAGATCTACAAGCTAGCTATGAGCTTGTAGATCTGCTTTTTTTGAACAGCCAAAGTATAAGATAACGGCTAAAGTGGTTAACATCTAAAATGACAGATGCTTTCCCCGGTCTTAATGGGTTAAAGGCATTTTCTTCTGGCTTGAGGAATAGTGAAGTATAGGCCTATGGTGTAACCGATATCAGAACAGAACAGCATGTCGTACAACAGAGACTGCAAACTGGATTTGAACTCGTGAGCAGCACAGCCCCCACAAATTAGATCATTTTCTAAACCTCCAGGAAGCACGGATCACATGCGGGGTCCATCCTGTCGTCTGCCTGAAGGACTCACACTTCACCGTACCCTGACAGCCAAACCGTCTGTCATCTACAACAGTGGTAGCGGTGTAAAGTAACTAAGTGCATTTACTCAAGTAGCCTACTGTAGTCCAGGGGCCAACACTGATATTTTCACAAATTGGTACCACCTAAGGTGACCGTAAAGTTTTTGTATTTTTGTCTTCCTACATGTCTCTAGTTTATATTTTGGTATGATAACCCTTCCAATCTTGTAGCTTAATGGCAGTTATCACTACCTACCGGCTAATGTATCCGGTAGGAGACACAAAGTAGAATCTTTGTCTCCTACCGGAAATACACCCGGGCATCAAATTATTGCGACAAAAAACAAAATATATCCATGTATTCAAGGCTTCATGGGGTGTGCAATTGATAACTTCACAGATTTTTGGTGTTTGCAAAAAGACTGCTTTCCATAAGCTTGTAAAAGTTGACCCTCCTTCGGTCCAGGGTGGTCATAGCTGAATGGGTAGAGAGTTCCCCTGGGAAACTTAAAGGAGGAGTTCACCCAAAAAATTATTTATTTTCCATCAATTGCACACCCCATGAAGCCTTGAATACATGGATATATTTTGTTTTTTGTCGCAATAATTTGATGCCCAGGTGTATTTCCGGTAGGAGACACAAAGATTCTACTTTGTGTCTCCTACCGGATACATTGGCCGGTAGGTAGTGATAACTGCCATTAAGCTACAAGATTGGAAGGGTTATCATACCAAAATATAAACTAGAGACATGTAGGAAGACAAAAATACAAAAACTTCACGGTCACCTTAGGTGGTACCAAAATATGGCTTGGCCCCTGGACTACTGTACTTAAGTACACTTTTGAGGCACTTTTACTTTACTGGAGTATTTCCAATTGTCTATGCTTTTACTTCCACTCCACTACAACTCAGAGGCAAATGTTGTACTTTTACTCCACTACAAGGGGGGAGGGGGGTCGCGGCCTGAAAAGGTTGATCTACAGTATTAGTACAGTAGTAGTACAGAAAGCTGGTATCTCCATATTCAAACTTTTATGTTGTTTTTTTCCTTCCATAAATTAATGCCCTATTTGTCGAACAAGAGTGCAAAAAGTAGCAAAAAAGCTCAAGCTCAGCTCACAACGCATAGCATCACGCATGTGGTGAGCTTGTAGATATATTTTCGTAACTAAAACAAATAACGTGAAAGTGAAAGTTGTTAAGCGTGTCTTATAAAACCCCACCGTACATCTTGAACCAAGGAAAAGTATTAAAATAACTGTAAACGAAACACTGCAGCTCAAATCATCCGTACTATTATCTCCTGCCTCAAAGAGCGGCGACCAAACTTTAATCGGCCTCCATCATTATTTTTTGTTTGGGGATACCATTTATTTCCGTCACCTCTGCCACCCCGTTCCGTCTGTGCGATGTGCTGTGATGTGATTTCATTTCAAAAAGAGACCAAACAGGAAAATAAGTGAACGTCGCAGCTACTGAGGAAAGAAAGGCAGAAGCCGACGGTTTAGCTGCACACAGAAAAAATGGACATGTTTTAAAGGAAGCGTTGTATAAAAGGAGATTAATATTTTTTTTTTGGAGAGAATCGTACTGAATTTCATCAGAGGAGGTTTTTGTGTGGGTGAGCACATTGGTTCTTAACCCGTTGAGACCGGGGACGCATCTGTGTCATTTTAAGATTGCGTTGGCTATTCAAAACTAGCAGATATACAAGGCACCGAGTGCCGCGCTATGAGCTTGTAGATCTGCTATTTTTTTTTTATCATGAACATTTTTGCAAATCTCTACAATCCTATAACAGTTTTTTTTTTTTTTTAACTTGTTATATCGGTGGTTCTCAACATTTTTCATGTGAACGACCCCCAAAATTATGATATTGGCCGCTGATCCCCATCAAAATATGTTGTTCCAGGGACACCCCCCCCCCCCCCCCATTAAAAATGTTGTTTGCAAAAATATATATATATTCAAAGATTTGCACAAAATTTCATTAATTTAATGTTCAAGATTTTTCAAAAATAGCAGATCTACAAGCTCGTAGCGCGGCACTCGGTGCCGCGCTACGAGCTTGTATATCTGCTATTTTTGAATAGCCCAAAGTATAAAATATGGATAAAGTGGTTATGCGGTCGCCGGTTTGAACGGGTTAAACTTTTAAAAAACAGGGTAAATGGCCTGTAGGGTTCAGGAATTAACTTCTCGATAAACATCTGTTACTGAGCACTCCGCTCGGCATGCAGAATATATCTGTCGGGCCCCGTAGCCCTGTTTTACCCCCCTCCCCTTCCCGCCCCCCTCCTTTATCCTATTTATTTGCAGAAAGGCTTTTTATTGTCTCAAACAACCGAAAGGTGCCACGTTTATCTGTCCCTACCCAGGATGGCAATTAGCTGTGACAGACTGGGGGGGGGGGGGGGGGAGAAACAAAAAAAAAGAAACACAGAGTTTGCTGTTGGTATGCAGAGAGCCGTGTGAAGTTAATGGACTTTTAAATTGACATTGTGCGCCAAATTCCCTCATTAACGCTGTCCCTGGTCACTGCCTGTGCGCGGGTTTGATTTCAAAGGTCATATCTAAAATGTCAAAACGGGAACGGTAAATAGAGTAGAGCTTTTTTATGAAGTGCGTACTGTAACCTCTGGAATGTGCCGTTGCTGTTGGGCAGACACCTCGTATCTCCATGTTTAAATATTTGTATGCATTTTTTCCTTCCTGTTCTGCCCTTAAAAATGCACCGTTTTGCCCCTGAAAAGAAGTTGTCACTACACCCCCCCGTTTTTTCCCTTCAACAGACATCCATATACATGAGAACAAAAGAATGTGTGTTGAAGAAGGTGTCAGACTCATTATGAGGCGAAAGGTGATTTGAAGAGGTCCTTGACCAGTTGCTCAAATTAATTAGCATCATAAAAGCAGTGATCATCAAAATAATTCAGCATTTTAAATGCCCTTCTTTGTCCCTCTTATTGCCCTGGGAATCCCCTGAAAAAGTCTTGCCGATGGCAGGACATTTGAAGTTTTGAAATGGCACATCTGTACATTTTCGTAAATCGACGCCCGACTTTGTCTTACAAGAGTGTCGCACAAAAGTATAGTGAAAATGGCAGATGTGACGCGCTGTGTGCTTTTAAAATCGTCTATTTTCACCATTTTATAGCCTATTCTTTTTTAAATAGTAATACAAAAAATCACACCCAGTGTGAAGTGGGCGGTGTGTGGTCATCACAACATGCCTCACTTAAAAAAAAGGATAAATGACTTTTTTTTAAGTCCATACTGCTATTCATAGGGCTGCACATGTGTCATGTGTTTCGCTAGCCAATCACAGTCCTGAATTTGCAAAGTCAGCCAATCACATTACAGTTAGTGGTGATGACACTAGCTGTAATGTGATTGGCTGACTTTGCAAAAGTACACCGCAAAAGGTTACACCGCCCCAAAAAGGAACCGTTTTGGACATACAAGGTGTCAAGAAATGGAACCCGGGCAACAGCAGAAAGGGATGACAAAGATAAGAAATAATTCATTTAGTCAAAGCTTTCTAATCTGTGCAGTTATGGCATGGAAGTACTTCAGTTGCTGTCATTTGAGTATAGTTTTCCTTATGGAGGCGCGCTATGCCTCCGACCAACCGACTGGCTAGTCGTTTCCAGAAGCTTGCTGAAGTCACCCACAATGCACCTCACTGCACGTAGTAGAGTGTCATCTGTTACAAAGATTATGTATATATGACAAATGGCTTGATGACAATTTTACATTTAAATGCCATATAGACAATCTTGCCTGTAAACATTTTTTTTTTCTACAGGAACAGAGCTAGTTTCCCAATGATATAATAGGAAAATTGTTATTGAAGCGGTCTTCCTTTCCGTGTTGGACTATGGGAGATGTCATTTATAGGAATGCTCCTTCTGTCCTCAAGCCCTTATAGATACTGTTTATCATTCTGCTCTGCTATTTGTATCTGGTGAACATTATAGGACTCATCACTGCATCCTGTATGATGGAGTGGGTTGGCCTTCCTTGACTGACAGGCGGAACAAACACTGGTACCTGTTTATCTTTAACCCATTGAGACCTGAAGCCGATTCTGCATGTCTCCTAAATCTCAACAGTATTCTTAAAAACGTATGTTTCTGTATCAGTGGTGCTCCATCTTTTTCATGTCAAGGACCCCCAAAATGATATGTATTTGGCCGCGGACCCCATCAAAATATGTTGTTCCAGGGAACCCCCAGAAGCAAAGATTTGAGTTAAAAATGTTCGCTTTAAAAAAAGATATATTCAGAAGATTTGCACACATTTTCACGATTTTTCAAAAATAGCAGATATACAAGCTCGTAGCGCGGCACTCGGTGCCGCGCTATGAGCTTGTATATCTGCTATTTTTGAATAGCCAAAGTGTAAAATAATGCTTTTTAGCTCAAATCAAAAAATGACACAGTTCCAGGTCGTAATGGGTTAAGGCAGTTGATGGGACTTTACCATTGTATTGTGTCTCTGCTGGATTGGAATCCTGCCTGTAACATATAGGACACGCTCCGGTGACTGGCTCACGCTAAAGGTCCCCAAAGTCAACGCTGAACTGGGGACAACAGCCTTTTGTTTTAGTGCCGCAACCACTTGGAATGACCTACAGCTTCCATTTAAGATCTGTTCCCCCATAACATAGTCAATTTAAATCTTTGTTTGCAGACCTGCCCACACATGTCTGCAACTGCTTTTAAACGTGTGTTTAAGACAGGGGAAAGCTTGTTTTGTTTTGTTTTATCATTGATGTGAATGTGAAATTGTACTGTGATGCATCTCGACGACACTGCAAACGAGGGCAACCTCGATGTCTTTCGAGAATAAATAAAGGTTTGAATGAACGAACGTGTAATTTACAGTTGTATGTTGAGCTGCTAAGCGATTGCCAAACTATTGTAATTAGGCTGTCTGTGTGTATGTCTGTACGTATGTACTGTATGTCCGCAATGACTGAATACAATGTGTCAGGCCATGAAACTTCAGTGGATCTCTAACTCAATATGGAACATAGTGGTGGAATTTGGTGGTCAAAGAAAGGTCGAAGTTGGCAATAACTGGTTGCAGACCCCCTGGTACACCCCCCCCCCTGGTCCGGGGACCCCCGGGGGTCCGGGGACCCCCGGGGGTCCCCGGACCGCACTTTGAGAAACAATGCTCTAGAGCAGTGGTTTTCAACCTTTTTCATGCCAAGGACCCCTAAATTGATATACATTTGGCCACGGACCCCCATTTGAAAATGTTTTGTGCCAGGGACCCCCAGAAGCAAAGATATCAGTTAATTTTTGCTTTAAAAAAATATAAATATTCAAAGATAGCACACTTTCAGCTCATAGCGCGACACTCGGTGCCGCGCTATGAGCTTGTAGATCTGCTATTTTTGAATAGCCAAAGCTAAGTGGTTAAAAATGATTGTGACGCTATTAACTCATTTTGCTGGGGGACCCCCTGGTACTCCTTCAAGGACCCCTGGGGGTCCCCCGGACCTCACTTTGAGAAACAATGCTCTAGAGATGATACAGTGACACAGTGCTCATAGGGATGATACAGTGATACGGTATAATCTAGGGCTGCATTATTGAGTGTTGCGCTGGAAGGGATAAAAGCACACCTCTAAACAGTACTTCAACTCTTTAGGTCCAGCCTGAGGCTATATACGAGCTAACTCTTTTGACCTATTGACTAATGACGGTCCAGTAACCAGAAATGCCAGAGGCGCGGTAAGATGGACGCAGGCACGTACAGGATTGTGAAAAAGAAAAACGGAAAACGCCGGTCCGTTTTTATAGCAAATAGCAACACCCCAAAGTCCCGGGCAAACAGGCCAATGGATCCATATATAAATATGGAGGAAGTGCGTATAGTGTAAGCGGGGATGTTGTTGTGAAAAGTTAGCGTTAGCTATCGATTGCGCTGATGCAGCAGAAAGGTGCAGAGGGACTCCGAACATTTCTCTCAGAGTTGAAAGAGGAAGAAATGGCGGAAGGAGGAAATGGCGGAATCCAAACCCGGTCCTGCAGCTAAGCAGACTGTATCTGTCTTTTTTTTAACCCATTCGATCCCGGGAACGCATCCCTGTCATTTTTGGGGATTTCTTTGGGCTATTGAAAAATAGCAGATATACAAGCTCATAGCGCGGCACCGAGTGCCGCGCTCTGAGCTTGTAGATCTGCTATTTTTGAGAAATCGTGAAAATGTGTGCAAATCTTTGAATATATATATTTTTTTAAGCAAACATTTTGTTTAAGTAAACATTTGTAACTCAAATCTTTGCTTCTGGGGTCCCTGGAACAAAATATTTTGAGATGGGGGTCCGAGGCCAAATAGATATAATTTTGGGTGGTCCTTGACATGAAAAGGTTTAAGAACCAGTGCTATTATAGCAACATAATATATATATATATATTTTTTTTGTTAGGATTTAGAAGATATTTGTAGAATCCCCAAAAGCAAAGATTTGAGTTACAAATGCTTGCTTTAAAAAAAGAAATATATATATATATATTAATGATTTGCACACATTTTCACGATTTGTTCAAAAATAGCAGATATACAAGCGCTATGAGCTTGTAGATCTGCTATTTTTGAATGAACAAAGAAATCTAAAAAATGACACACAGATGCGTTCCCGGTCGTAACGGGTTAATTTGCTTTCCTAATTATCTGATTGCTGCCTGCGCCCACAGACTCACTCCTCTCTCTCTCTCTCTCTCTCTAAATATAGTCCCAGATTGTGCCAGAGCCCCCCCCCCCCCCCCCTCTGCCCCCATACACCCCCTCCCTCACCATATTCCCTTTGATTGTTCAGCGGCAAAAAAAAAAAAAAGACATATCGCTGCGCAGCACGACGCCATGCAGGGCCAACTAAAGAAGAAGAAGAAGAAGAAGAAGCCCCCCGGTCCGCCCACCCCCCCTCTTATACCAAGCAAATGCATTGCTCAAATACTTCTTTGTTTTGTTTTGTTATAACCCATTAAAGACCGGGAACGCATCTGTGTCATTTTTAGATTTCTTTGGGCTATTCAAAAAATAGCAGATATACAAGCTCATAGCGCGGCACCGAGTGCCGCGCTACGAGCTTGTAGATCTGCTATTTTTCGGATTTTTTTTTTTTTTTGGCAAATCTTTGAATATATATATTTTTAAAGCGAACATTAGTAACTCAAATCTTTGCTTCTGGGGGATTCTACGTAATGTCTTCTACATTTGAAAATGTAATTGGCCGTGGACCCCCCCCCCCCCCATCCCAATATATTTTGTTCCAGGGAGGGACCCCCAGAAGTTGTAACGGGCTTAAAAAATGTTCGCTTTAAAAAAAAGATATATTCAAAGATTTGCACACATTTTCACAGTTTAACAAAAATAGCAGAGCTACAAGCTCATAGCGCGGCACTCGGTGCCGCGCTATGAGCTTGTATATCTGCTATTTTTGAATAGCCCAAACAAAAATCTTAAAAATAACACGGATGCGTGCCCGGTCTTAAAGGGTTAAAAAAGCACTTTCATCTTGGCATCTTCCTGTCCCACTTGAGAGAGAGAGCTCCTCGTCTAGATGTTCCAGATGTTTCCCTCTGCCCTTTCATCTATACCGTCGTTCTCATCACTCGGCAACAGAGTAAAAAGTTTTGTTTCGCTAATTACCGCTTGTTCCCCGTCTTTGTGTCGACTGTGATTTTGGATGCCACGTTCGGTTGTCTGTGGTAACCGTCATCCTTTTAAGTTATCAGTATGAGTGTGTGTGTGTGTGTGTGTGTGTGTGTGTGTGTGTGTGTGTGTGGGGGGGGGGAGGGTGTCTTATGTGGCAGCTGTGAACGCTTGTCAAAGGAAGTTTGGATCAATATGTGTCAATCTCCCTGGGACATCATTAAGACCATAAAACGGACATGCACACCACTTACTGTATGCTCGCTGTGTGTGTGTGTGTGTGTGTGTGTGTGTGTGTGTGTGTGTGTGTGTGTGTGTGTGTGTGTGTGTGTGTGTGTGTGTGTGTGTGTGTGTGTGTGTGTGTTTTTCACACCACCCTGAAAAACAGTCTAGCACATTTGATTGATAAGCCATGCAAGCATATTAATTGGTTTTGTTCCTGCAAAGCGTCCACTGAACATGAAAGATAGCATGTTAGTTTTTTGCACCAGGAGCCTGTGTGTGTGTCTGTGCCTGTGCGTGTGTATGTGTGTGCGCGCGCGCGTGCACGTGTGCTTCCACATTCAGAGGCAGCTGTCTGTCTCCCACAATGCATTGTCTAGACAGAGTCATGTCCCTGCATACCGAGAGAGGGAGGTGACGGAGTCAGAAACGTCGCCTCTGTTAATAATTCGTCAAGATGCTGCTATACTTGGCGGCATGACAGAGACCCACCAAAGTTTCATGGCAAAGCTCCAACATATATAAGCAGCCAGTTTGTCTCGAGGGAGGCACGAGCGGTGTGGTGTGACTTCACCATACGAAGGCACTCCAACAATCATCACACACACCGCAGCACACAATGTCTCCCCATGCAACACCATGTATATCAATGGCCCTGCACACACCCCTATACTGTCTCTTCTTGGGGTATTACTCCACCAGCACCACCAAGGCTCATTAAATAGTCTCTGGTCGGGTGGAAACCTCATAATGTCCAAAACTGTCGCTTCTCAGGGTTCGAATTCAAACATGGCAAAAGTAGTAGATCTACAAGCTCGAAACGCGGCGCGAAGCGGCACGTTTCGAGCTTGTAGATCTGCTACTTTTGATGCTTTTCTGTGACGCTGTAGTATGACCATGTAGGGCAGGGGTCTTCAACCTTTTCAGGCCAGGGACCCCCTAGCTGAGAGAGAGATGAAGCAGGGACCCCCTACTCTATATTGTATAAAATTGTGTTTCAGATTCAACTTTTTTTGTTTACTTGGTCTGCTCTTTTTTTCCCTCTACACCAACCACCTCTTTGCCAAAAAATAGCAGATCTACAAGCTCACAACGCCTCGCAGCGCGAGGCGTTGTGAGCTTGTAGATCTGCTATTTTTTGGCTAAAGTTCTCCTCAGAAAAGGGATGCTAGGGTTCAAGTACTTAATGTTTGGTAAAAAAAAAAAAAAATGTAGAAAAAATGTAGAAAAAAATTAGAAAATAAATAGAAAAACATAAAAAAAAAATAGAAAAAAAATAGTAAAAATTAGGGTAAAAAAAAAGAATCTTATCACACAAAGATTTGGCGGACCCCCTGTAGTAACTCTGAGGACCCCCTAGGGGTCACGGTCCCCCTGTTGAAGACCCCTGATGTAGGGCGTTCATTTGCAAAAAAAAACACAAGTTAGAATATGGAGATAAGAGGTTTCTGCCCGACAACCACGTTATACTGCATATATATAAAAAAACGAGACATGACATAAAGAATATGCTTGCGAGTTTGACACACTTTCCTCCCTGCAAGTTTGCAATCCTCCCGTCTTCTCCCTTCCCCCCCCCCCCCCCCCCTCCGTCTCTGCTCCATCTTTAATGTAATCACCACAAGCCATCCCCAATCAGCCCCCATAATGCCTTGCTGTCTGTGTGCCCCTTGGTTATGGCTGCGCTACGCTATAATGGTTCCCCCCCCTTATCTGACACAGTTATGCAAATATTAGGTTCTTCCACCCCGAATGTCTGGTGACAGGAGTCTCTCTCTCTCTCTCTCGCTCCGTCTCTCTCTCTCTCTCTCTCTCTCTCTCTCTCTCTCTCTCTCTCTCTCACTCTCTGCCTGATTATGCAGTGATAGGCCTGCTTCAGCCTGGAATAGACTAGTAGTGTGTAATGGTGATTAGTCATATCTCATGTTCACAGCGATATAAAAACCCATGGCTGCCTGGTCTTTATTGAACGGATGGCCGTGTGTGTGTGTGTGTGTGTGTGTGTGTGTGTGTGTGTGTGTGTGTGTGTGTGTGTGTGTGTGTGTGTGTGTGTGTGTGTGTGTGTGTGTGTGTGTGTGTGTGTGTGTGTGTTGTGTTTGGGTAGGGGGATTTAATAATGATGGACAGTTCGGAGTCAGGGAACTGTAAAATCGTCTCTCATGTCAGTGGCTTCAAGAATGTTCCACCGTTGATTTGTGTGACTGATCCACTGTGGACGTCTGTATGCAGATACTGCAGAAACATGTAAGCACAAACTCATACACAAGAATGCATTTATTGCATTCACACTCACACACAATAGAGAATGCAAGCACAGCATGCACATTCTGGCAAACACCTTAGCCTAGTAGGGTTTTTGTTTTAATGTGCCGTTGTTTGGACATGAAGTCCAACAGCAAACGGGTTACCTGCATGCCCTTCTTGAAGGCCTGAGCCAAAATCTGCAAGATGCAGTTTCTTCTCTAAAACTGTTGTGCAAACTCAGCTTTGTCCCCTTGTGCATGTGCAGACACGCGCAGTCATGCATTAGTTTCTTCTCCCGCTTTAGCTACCTTTTGACCGTTCTGACAGCGATCGCTAGTCGGCGATCGCAAGTCAGTGACGCGTCGGTCGCCGAGAGTGCAGGCACAGACCCAACCGTCAATTTGAGATGACCCCACCCACCCCGCCTTTAACCCATTAAGACCGGGGACGCATCTGCGTCTCATTTTAAGGTTTCTTTGGGCTATTCAAAAATAGCAGATATACAAGCTCGTAGCGCGGCACCGAGTGCCGCGCTACGAGCTTGTAGATCTGCTATTTTTGAAAAATCGTGAAAAAATATTTTTTTCAAAAAACTGTTAGGATTTAGATTTTTTTTAAGAATCGCCTCAGGTCTTAATGGGTTAAAGAAGTAGAAAACGTAAAGTGCCACAGCGTTCTACAGCATGACACACCATGACTATGATACCAACAATTTACAGTAAAATCCACAGTGTTCATGTAACTATGAGAGTATGGCAATGGAGTCAAATGGACCTGTGAAGCTCTTAGAGTAGACAGGCCATGTGGAAAGGCCAGATCCCACAATATTCCATTTTTTTTTAAAACCCATTAAGACCTGAGGCCGATTCTACAAATGCCTTCTAAACCAGCAGTTCTTCAAGATTGTTCAAAAATGTAAAAAAATAGATGTACAAGCCTGTATATAAGCCTGTATATCACACACTCATTCATTCGTACAGAAATGTAATAGGTTTTGACATGGCTAAGAGGCCCGGGTCATATAGTATGCACAGTTGCACACACACACACGGCTTGAGCTGGTCAGGTAATGGTGCCAAGCGAACGCTGCCCGACTGCAAGACTGAACTACAGGTACGTGAGAAGCAAAATAACCGTCAAACCTGTCCTGTTGCTCGCTCGCACACGCACACACACACACACACACACACACACACACACACACACACACACACACACACACACACACACACACACACACACACACACACACACACACACACACACACACACACACACACACACACACACACACACACACACACACACACACACACACTCCCCCCAGGGTAGTGATCTGTGACTCGTCAATGTTCTGTGCACATCTGAATGACAGCCCACATAACATGGCCAGGGCCTGAGTCTGGGTTCCACATGAGCACTCCACTGTGGTACTGTAGCACTGAACAAGACACTACCTGACTGTGTATTATACACACACACACACACACACACACACACACACACACACACACACACACACACACACACACACACACACACACACACACACACACACACACACACACACACACACACACACACACACACACACAGATATAGACCAGGCTGGGGTGCCGATGGCCTAGCGCCATATGGTTCTCAAAGTGGGGTCCGGGGACCCCCAGGGGTACTTGAGGGGATACAAGGGGGTCCCCAGCTAAATGATTTATAGGAACCAAATGGACCCTTATGGGTCTGTAACTCTGAGAGTGTACTCTCAGAGTTAAATCAACATTGATTTTACAATATTAATTGGGGTTCCAGAGATAGAGATGCCATTAAATGGTGGTCCGTAGCCCTAATGCATGTCAAACTGGGGGTCCTTAAATTACAATGATTGAGAATCACTGCTAGAGTCGTAAAAATCTTACGAGCTTATCTTTTCAAATGGGGGTCCGCGG
Source organism: Gymnoscopelus microlampas (assembly GCF_963454915.1). Taxonomy (NCBI): domain Eukaryota; kingdom Metazoa; phylum Chordata; class Actinopteri; order Myctophiformes; family Myctophidae; genus Gymnoscopelus; species Gymnoscopelus microlampas. Next base: position 18,245,351 of record NC_139956.1, on the reverse strand, counting down.
GCTAATAAGTGTGAATTTGGGGGTCCTTGACATGAACAAGTTTGAGAACCACTGGCCTAGCGGTTAAGGCACAAACCACATATAGGCTCTAATGCTCTAAAGAAATAGACCAGGCCTCATGCTGTATCATGAGGTACATTCCAGACCTGATACCAAGCCATCACTGCCTGGTATAAGGCCATATAGTGAATGTTATGTAACTCATAGTCACTCATCAGGAGTCAGTATATCATTCTCGTTTTTGTGATCTACTACCTTTCCACAATATCTCAAAATTACATGATATCATGTTCTAGACACCACCCATCTGGGATTAGGTACAGTAGGTACTCTTTCAGTATACAGTATACACATTTTATCAGGGCGTCCTTGAAAAAGAGAGCTTGCTCTCAATGGGTTTCCCTGAATAACTAAAGGAAAACGAAAGCAAGAAAGATACAGTATGCCAACAGTACCAGTAGGGCTGAAGCAAGGCAAGGGAGAAGAATTGAAACGCAGGGCAAACACCACCAAAGTTCTCAGAATGTCAAAGATGGACACTCTTTATATTCATTGCCAACTGATATGCGTTTGCTGATATACTGTATATGGGGCACATACTTTGCTGACCAATTTGCAGATTCCATTTTAGAGCATTAACAAAGATCATACGATCATATAATGAACTAGAAAATGTGCTCCTCGGAGCACAGGTCTCCGCCAGTAATGTTCCTGATTAATCCCGTCTTACCCATTTATATTACATATTGTCACGTGTCACTTGACCAATGTTAGCTTGGCTGATGGAAGCTCACTTCAAAAAAATATAAATCATTTTTTGAAGTGACACACCTATTTATAGGTTTCTATTTCGTCATGCGTCTCGCTATAGCCAATCAAAGCACACCCTTTCAACATATTGTCACGTGTCACGTGAAGGCTTGACCAATGTTAGCTTGGCGGACACACGGAAGACTTAAACATACTCTCCACCTCTGGCGGAGACAACAATAACTCATAACTTTTGAAACGTCACATAAAAAGGCATATCAATGTATGTAACGCACTGAGCTTGGTGCTGCGATAATCCTTTAACCCATTAAGACCTGGAACTGTGTCATTTTTAGATTTGAGCTACAAAGCATTATTTTACACTTTGGGCTATTCAAAAATAGCAGATCTACAAGCTCGTAGCGCGGCACCGAGTGCCGCGCTACGAGCTTGTAGATCTGCTATTTTTTTTTAATCGTGAAAATGTGTGCAAATCTTTGAATATATATGTTTTTAAAGCGAACATTTTTAACTCAAATTGTTGCTTCTAGGGGTCCCTGGAACAAAATATGTTGATGGGGGTCCGCGGCCAAATACATATCATTTTGTGGGTCCTTGACATGAAAAAGATTGAACACCACTGATATAGAAACATACGTTTTTCAGAATACTGTTGAGATTTAGGAGACATGTAGAATCGGCTTCAGGTCTCAATGGGTTTATAAATACCTCCTATAGCTGAGCTTTGGTCAGGAGCACAATAACTGTGCTTGGGGGATGTCTCTACAAACAAGGCCCCATGATACTAGTTCCAGTGACAGATTCACACGTGATGCTGGGAGCTGAGCGTGGCGTGAACATACTATTCTGGCAGAGATTATCTGGAAGGCCAAAGAGCAAAGTAAATCTCTCAGATACTATCTCAGTATTCCCTAGCCCTGTGTGTGTCCTGGATGTCTCCCACCGTCCCAGATGAAAAAGTTGTATATCTTTTTCATTTAAAACTGGCAGATAATCTTTTTTTACATTATCAGCAAGAGGAAGGAGTGAGCCGTATTTCAATTTGAGACGAGGAAATGCAATGGAGCGTTCTGGCGCTAATTTCCTATCTGGGAGGCAAACCGCCACGTTTCCCAAATAAACACTAGCACCATAAGACAGCCAGCACTCACGGAAGTGTCCATCAGGTACTTTCATTCAGATAACACACCAACACACCAACGCGTTTTGGCCAAAGCCTTCCTCATCGTGATAAAATAAGCAATAACTGAACTTATTTTCTTGATTTTTATCACGTATACTGACTGTTTTCTTGCTTGCAATTTGTCACCTGTACTTATGTCGTCCCCAAAACTTGCAGAGATTACCGATTACACAAGGGGTCTTCAACAGGGGGTCCGGGACCCCTAGGGGGTCCTCAGAGTTACTACAGGGGGGCTGCCAATTTTCTTTTTCTTCTTAAACCACTTGAACCCTATCATCCCTTTTCTGAGGGGAACATTAGCCGAAAATAGCCGATCTACAAGCTCACAACGCCTCGCGCTGCGAGGCGTTGTGAGCTTGTAGATCAGCTATTTTCGGCAAAAAAGGTGTAGAGGTGTAGAGGTGTAGAGGGAAAAAAGAGCCGACCAAGTAAAAAAAGAAACGGTTTAACCTGAAACACAATTTTATACAATATAGAGGGGGTCCCCGCTTCATCCCTCTCTCAGCTATGGGGGTCCTTGGCCTGAAAACGTTGAAGACCCCTGGATTACACAATTAAAACCACTGGAGTACGGAATACCCTCTCCCCTCCTAACAGAACGGAGCTTTATCAGATAACATCACCAACCAAAATGTTTGGCTTATACGTGTATACTGTAGGCAGAGTGTTTTTTTTGTTTGTTTTTTTCATTTGCTAATTGATTTCCAGGAGTAGCAGATTGGGTTTGAGGTCACATTCTGCTCTTGTATCGGTTCAAGGGACACAGAACTGAGATCAAATAATATGAAAGCGGAGATCCAGCAAATAGATCCTCTTTTGAAAGGAACAGAGGAGCAGGCTTTTGGCAAGTCAATAGCCATTTACGCAGCTGCCAAAAAGACTTGTGTTGATATTGTATTGCTTTCTTCCTTCCCTGCAAATTTTGTATATCATTGCTTTTTTCCGAGCCAAACAGCGCGTGGATGAAATTCAATGTTATTGACAGGGTTCTATTTCATCTTGGCCATCAATAATGGAGCCGTGTTATTCGATGGGTGGCTTGCATGCTGATAATAATGGCTGCCAATGCATACGCTTGCAACAATGAAAACATTATTGAATTCCCCTCTCCCTCCCCCCAAGTTCTTCAAATTGGATTTCTTTCATACCCAGAGAGTTTAGAAAATGAAATAAAACCCGTACAGGATTTCATTTCATGGACACATTATTTATTGTCGGTTCTTTGTTCATTTCTTTATTTTCGTCACCGGCAATGTTGGTGCTCAATTTTGGTTCATACCAATTAACTTTAACTTCATTCATGCACAAGTAATGGACCATTACACAGTTCTTTTATAATTACAGGTCTCTCACAGCTGCACAAGTGACCTTTTTTGTTGCTAAATAGCTTAGTCTTTGACCTAAGAATTGTGTAAACAATGCAAGCAAGCTTTTGGTCAAAAGGTTTAATTATACACTGTGCGAGGTGTAATTACAGACCACGTCTCAGAAGAGACAGAAATAGAGCTCATTTCTGTTATCCCATACTTCTGAGACTTTCTAATTTCACTAGTTGCATGTTCTCTTCATTAGAATACCTCTACTGTCCAAATCTTAAAGGAATAGTTCAGTTTTTGATATTTGGGTTTGATATGACGCTTCCCAGTGCATTGGTCAAGTTGAAAAGCCTTTTTTAAATCAGCATTATGGTTACTGAGAAATTCCACTGGAAGCTTTCTAAGATGTCCATCTGCTTCAATTAGTATTGCTAAAACATGCCAATACGTTTATAGTGGTAATTTCCCAGTGCTGCCAACTATTTGACCAGTACCTTGGGTCTGGGAAGTGTAATATCAAACCCAAATAGCAAAGATGGAAAGTATCCTTTTAAAACATACGGTTCCTACTGTATATGGCCAATACTTAACACATCGGGTGCCAGAGGTTTATTAAAATATTATACGTTCAGTGCCTGCATTTCTTCCATCCACTTACGTTGACACGTTTCGTGCTGTAGAAGCCCCGACGCGTTAGTGCATGTAAACAGAGCGTGCGTGCGAGACGGCGGAGGGTCCCGACTAACGCCTGGAACAATAATATTTCTAACGCGATCCTCCATTGCAGAGTGATCGCCGATCAAAAACGGCTCGCTTCCACCACGTTAAAAAGAAATGGAGATATTAAGCTTTTAGTCAAGGAGTTAACATTGGAAAGGCTGACCGGAAGGATTTTTTTTTTAGCGCCCCACGTGGGCTCCACGTATAAAAATAAAATTGGGTCAAAAACGGTCCGGACCGTTTACGGCACTCCTCGTTTGGATTCTCAAAAAATGGTCCGGACCGTTTTTGGCACACAATGTGTTAATCTACGGCATGCATACTAAGCAATTAGGAAATTAACATCCTATCATGCTCTGTGGCATGTCCATTATTGGGGAACGGGATGGCAGGAGCTTCAGTGACAAAGACTTTTTATCTGACTATAGTGTTTCAACAGGAACAGTGACATAACCCTTTAAGACCGGATACGTCATTTTTTGATTTCGTTGGGCTATTCAAAAATAGCAGATATGCAAGTTCACAGCGCGGCACCGAGTGCCGCGCTATGAGATGTAGATCTGCTATTTTTGAAAAATCATGAAAAGTTGTGCAAATATTTGATTTTTTTTCTTTTTTTTGCAGATATTTGTAAATCTAATCTTTGCTTCTGGGGGTTTTCCTGGAACTAAATATTTTACAAATGCTTGCTTTAAAAAATATATAATCCAAGATTTTGCCACAAATTTTCAAAATGTTTCAAAAATAGCAGATCTACGAGCTCATAGCGCGGCACTCTGTGCCGCGCTATGAGCTCGTATATCTGCCATTTTTGAATAGCCAAAGACATCTGAAAATGACACACAGATGCGTTCCCGGTCTTAATGGGTTAGGTGACATCTGTATTTCAATTCAATGGGAAAAGACGCCACTATATACAGGGTCAGAAATTGTAACTGAATTCTTCCTCAAGTGACTGAGAATGTCAATGCAGGACATGATCAGACCGTGTCAGCAAGAACAGTCAATCGACACCTACACAGAGAGGGGGGATGTTTTATGGGTTGCAGTGCATAAACCCCTCGTTACAAAGTGCAAAACCTGTAGGCACTGATCTATAGAGATGTGGACAAAGTGGTATGGTCATAGGAGTCATCCTTCACCATGTTCTTCACAAGTGGGCAGTGGTGTAAAGTAACTAAGTACATTTACTCAAGTACTGTACTTAATTAAGTACAATTTTGAGGTAGTTTTACTTTACTGGAGTATTTCCAATGTTCAGTACTTTTACTCCACTACATCTCAGAGGCAAATATTGTACTTTTACTCCACTACAATTATTTGAAAAGTAGTTACTAGTTACTAGTTACTTTGCAGATATAGAGTATTACATTATAAAACATACATTAACCACTTTAGCCCTATTTTATACCTAGGCTATTTGAAAATAGCTTATCTACAAGCTCACAACGCGTCGCATCGCGTTGTGAGCTTGTAGATGTTTGAAAATAGCCGATCTACAAGCTCACAACGCGTCGCATCGCGACGCGTTGTGAGCTTGTAGATGTTTGAAAATAGCCGATCTACAAGCTCACAACGCGTCGCATCGCGTTGTGCGCTTGTAGATGTTTGAAAATAGCAGATCTACAAGCTCACAACGCGTCGCATCGCGACGCGTTGTGAGCTTGTAGATCGGCTATTTTCAAACATTTTGGCACTTTTACTTTTGGTACTTTAAGCACATTTTCATACCAATACTGTTGTACTTTCACTCTTTTGAATTCCGGACTTTTACTTGGAACAGAGTACTTCTACATGCAGTATTGATACTTTTACTTAAGTAAAACATTTGAGTTATTTTTCCACCACTGCAAGTGGCCAAGTGCATGTTGTGGTGAACGATTACAGGCCTGAACGCTTGACCCCTTCAGTGATGGGGTCCGGTGGCTCCGTTATGTTGTGCACGGGTGGGGACATTTCCCCCCGATATGGTTGGGTCCACGTTTGTCCTTGGGGGGCTTGTAGGGGCCCTATTTTGGGGGGAAAACAGGCAACCAGGCATGCAGAGTCAAGGGCATGGCAACTGGGGTTTGCCGACTGGAAAAAGGGTGGAGTCCCCGCGGCAAAGTTGTAAGGTGTTTTGGATTAGTCTGAATATTTTATTTTATCAGGGGGTGTGCTGCTGCAGGTGGATTCAGTCATTATCACCAGGGGTGCACATAACTTTTTAGGTCTGGTACGCAGAAGAGCACCTGGACATGTGACTTGGTGCGCATGGCGCCCGTCCCGTTTTGTCAACGGGGGGGGGGGTTCAGCCCGGGCAGTTTTGTCAACGGGGGGGGGGGTTCAGCACGGTGCCCACCGGACAGCTTTGTCAACGGGGGGGGGGGGGGGGGGGGCGATAAAAAAAGGACGCTCTGCTTCTAAATTCCGCCGATTTTCGCCGTTTTTCTTTCTCACGCTGTTAGATAAAGCCCCCAAGGTTGGTGCCCTGTGCTGCTGCGCTGATTTTATCCGCCAGATTGGGACGTTCACGGCATATTTTGCACCATTACGGTGCGTTCATCATCGGTGACGAGTGCCTCTAACAGCCGCTGCTGGCTGCGTGCACGCAGCGAGGCAATGCGAGGCGATGCGAGGCGACGCGAGTCATATCTCTACCCCTGTGCCTAATGGCTGTACATGGGGCCGACGGGTGCTTTAGAGTGATTGTGTGAGTGTGGCTTCAGGAAGTAAATTCCTAGCCTCGATCTCCAGGCTTTTATTTTTTAGTTTTGCTAAAAAATAAAAGCTTGGAAATTCCTGTCCCAGCTGTTGGTGCGCAAAAAGCGCCTCGCGTCGCCTGATGTGGTGCGCATTTTTTATTTTGGGTGCGCATGCGCACCTGCGCACCAGTTATGTGCACCCCTGATTATCACACAAATTATCATTACGTTTAAGCGTAGTGTAATTTCTCCCAAGAGCAAATTGAGCAAATTGACTCCTTTGTACACAAGGTCCCCAAAATGTATCCACAAATACACGGCCAAGAGCAGAAGAAGATGTGAAAATTATCTTGGGACGAATTAACAAACGCAGTTAATATGTCTAGTACGCTCTTGCATCTCTCCTCCCACACACACTGTCACATGGCGAGTCTCCAAAACACTACACACACACGGGCAGGGGAAAAAAAAGTGAAACTTTGCCTCCAGAAATGGTCAATTGACCAATTTGCTGCACACTCCTCTTGCCAATCTGCCGGCCCCCGAAATAGGGCCCTTCTAGCTTCTAATCATGTTCAAAGAGCTGCATGTTTTTGGCTAGGAAAATAAATGTGTTTTTTAGTTGTCAGGTGGGGGGGGGGGTCCCATTTTGAGGCTTGAGTGAAGCAGCAGGTTGCAGGGAACCCTGGAAACGGAGAGCGAGAGTAACTAGGAGGTAGACAAGCGTAAATATAACATAGAGAAAGGCATCAAGGCAATGCCGTCTAGGGGTTCCTGTGTGTGTGTGTGTGTGTGTGTGTGTGTTGGGGGGGGTATCAGAGTCGGTGTGGTAATGATATGAGAGCCCGCAATAATGCACAGGTAGGTGTGTATGTATTTTCATTCCTTCTTTCTTGTTATGCGAGCACATAGTACACATAGTGTAGCTTATGCCTACGGTAAACACGCGCAGGCATGTTCATCATCCTCAGCTCAACAATGAAGACTACTAAGGCGAGGCAATAAAACTAGGAAAACATCGTCTTCTCGTTTCCTCCTTCGCCTGCTGCTGCTTTCCGTCCTTGTTTTTTTGCCACTAGCGATACTGACTGGCAGCATTAATCCATTAAGACCGGGAACGCATCTCTGTCATTTTAAGATTTATTTGGCTATTCAAAAAAATAGCAGATCTACAAGCTCATAGCGCGGCACCGAGTGCCGCGCTATGAGCTTGTAGATCTGCTATTTTTTGAAAAAAAACATGCAAATGTGTGCAAATCTTTACAAATGTCTTCTAAATCCTAACAGTTTTTTGAGAAAAAAAAACGTATATTGTTGTTATATCAGTGGTTCTCAAACTTTTTTCTTGTCAAGGACCACCCAAAATCATATGTTTTTGGCCGCCAATCCCCATCAAAATATGTTGTTCCAGGGACCCCCAGAAGCAAAGATTTGAGTTAAAAATGTTGTATGTTGTATATATGTATTCAAAGATTTGCACAAATATGGCGCGCTACGAGCTTATAGATCTGCTATTTTTGAATAGCCAAGTATAAAACAATGTTTATACAGCTCAAATCTAAAAATGACACAGATGCGTTCCCGGATTGAATGGGTTAATGAAATGACTTTGACAAACAAAAGCCGTGCGGGCGGTACCGATACCGTACACGCACGCGGCAGCAGCCCGGAAAGCGCTCTTTCAACATCGTCAAGATAAAGAGGACACAACGGCGGCCTGTATGCACTGGGCCGGTGTGTGCCTGTGGCAGGCTGGCAACACCAATGTTATACTGTCTGTCTCTTGTTTATCCTCATGGTCTGATACTCTTCACTAATAGGCTCCGTTATGCCAAGCTTACAAGGAGAGTTGTTTGTATATTCATAGAGTTTATGAGTTTCCTCCTCTCTCTCTCTCTCTCACACACACACACACACACACACACACACACACACACACACACACACACACACACACACACACACACAGTGAGAACAATGGAAAAAGCAAAGAGGTTTAATCACCCCGTTCTCCATTTGCAAACAATTAAATTATGCTTCTGTTTTCTTTCAATTAGACGAGCGACTCTGACACCATTTCTCCTCCGCAATCTGTACTGTAGTTATGACATTATAATGGAGACGACGGCATGTGCGTTTTTTAATAGGAATTGACAGGATACCAGGCGCCCCACCCAAAAAACAACTGTGTACCGCGCACATAATTACACAGACACACACCTATACTACACACAAACATGACAATCACCCCCCCCCCCCACCCCTCGCCACACAACAGCAGTGAGACATCTAGCAGACATGCTCATCAATTATGAAGGAGCTCTGAGTACCACCCATTACGCCCAATCAGCTGGAGAAATCACTGTTTTATCACCATTAACATTACTCCATTAACTCATTGCAACCGGGAAAGCATACCGTGTAATTTTAGATTTTAGCGTTGGCTATAATGCCAAAAATAGCAGATATACAAGCTCACAGCACGTCATGTTGTGCCGCGCTGCAAGCTTGTGCATCTGCTATTTTTGGAAAATGTTTGAACAATCTTTGTTGAAGTGTTTGAAAAACTTTGACATAATGTTGAATTACGAAAAAGTTTGAGAACCGCTGATTTAAAAGGCATTTGTAGAATCGGCCTCAGGTCTTAATGGGTTAAAAAAAAATGCACAAACACACACACACACACACACACACACACACACACACAGACACAATGTATCCAATAAGCCCAGGAATGAATATGGAGGGACTAGAATGGTTTTCGGAATGCAAAATAAAACACAGTTCTCAGTCCCTAGTTTATTCATGACCTGAATAGCATGTCTGCACAAACAAGCCCCGACTAATGTTAATTAGGCAGAAAAGAGGCTCGTTAGAGAGCTAGAGAGAATATGGATTAATCCAAGGACGGCTGGAAGGAAACCTTCGATTGGAGCTGGGAGTTTTATGAAAAAAAAAAAGACGAAAAAAAAAACCCCACACAGACTAACTTTCATGCCTAACAACAAAAGACAAAAAGTTTCAAAGGCGAACGTGGGAAGACGAATGCAGGGGATTTGCGTTCGGTTAAAAAAACTCTTTTAGTGCAAAACGAAGCAGTTGTAGACAGCTTGTAATGTTTATCTTGTCCCAAAGCAGACATAATGTAACAACAAGGGGAGAATCATTTTCCGTAGATGATAACATTTCGGGCGGGTCGGTCGGGGCAGCTCTCTTGCTCTTCTCTCTCTCACACGCAACAACCCCAATGACCGTCTGAATCCATCTTCCGCGATCGAATGCGGCGTACGTGCGCCGATGGATCGCCGTCATCGCAGCAAATTTTGCTCCCTATAACTCGGTTTAGAAAATGCCGGACCAATTAACCCATTGAGACCTGGAACTGTCTCATTTTTTGATTTGAGCTCAAAAGCATTATTTTACACTTTGGGCTATTCAAAAATAGCAGATCTACAAGCTCATAGCGCGGCACCGAGTGCCGCGCTACGAGCTTGTAGATCTGCTATTTTTGAAAAAACGTGAAAATGTGTGCAAATCTTCTGAATATATATATTTTTAAAGCGAACATTTGTAACTCAAATCTTTGCTTCTGGGGGTCCCTGGAACAACATATTTTGAGATAGGGGTCCGAGGCCAAATACATATATATTTTGGGGTCCTTGACATTAAAAAGTTTGAAAACCACTGACATAGCAACACACGTTTTTTTCAAAAAACTGCTAGGATTAAGAAGACATTTGTAGAATCGGAACCTCAGGCCTTAATTGGTTAACGCCAGGCTGGAGCAAAGGTACGCCGGTGGGAGTGAAGATGGGTGGAGAGAGAGAGAGAGAGTTTTGGGCAGTTGTTTTTTTTTGTGTGTAATGATGTCTCCCTCTCAGTGAGAGCCAGATGGAGCGGGAGAGAGAGACGCGAGGACGTACTACGGAAGGCCTTATTGCCAATAGCAATAACGCGTATCATGGCGGTATAGGGCATTTCTGGCCATTCCGACAAGATAAAGAAATAAGGACTTCCATTATAAGGCCACCTGTTGTTACAGGACCGATGGCCTCTATTGCCCATATCGCTAAGCATCGGCGAGCGTTTTCCCATCGAATTTTTGCGACTCTACACGGCATCGTGCTTAACCCATTAAGACCGGGAACGCATCTGCGTCATTTTTTGATTTATTTGGCTATTCAAAAATGGCAAAATTAGCTTGTAGATCTGCTATTTTTGAAAAATATTTTACTAAATATTTGTAAAATATTTTTGTTTCAGGGACGACCGCAGAAGCAAAGATTTGAGTTACAAATGTTTGCTTAAAAATATATACATATATTCAACGATTTGCACAAATTTTCAAGGTTTTATCAAAAAAAATAGCAGATCTACAAGCTCGTAGCGCGGCACTCGGTGCCGCGCTACGAGCTTGTAGATCTGCTATTTTTCACTAGCCAAACAAATCTAAAGTGACAAGAGATGCGTTCCCGGTCTTAACGGGTTAATTATGCATGCCATATTGAGCCAAAGAAATAGGTAATCAAGGCGTATCAAATATTCATCGGGACACATTTCGCTGCGGGCCACGGCAAAAAGGGGACACGTCAATGTCAAGGAACCCTGTCCTTTTCTACGTCAAGTAGCCCGAGGTGTGAGGATTTATACTTTTAGCTATGAAAATGTGAGCTTATAGCGAGGTGAAGGACACGGTGCTGGGCTCGAAGCCGGTTAACCACTGCATGTAGACTCTAAGGATTTGAAATGTACATGTAGTGAACTTGTACTTTCCATCTCCTGTCCTCTGAAAAAGAAGAGTGTGCCTGCCTGGCTCCGTAATCGGTCGGAATCTCCTAGCAACAGGGAATCGACATGCTTAGTGTTGCGCTAATTGATAGGTACAGTACTTCCTTAATGGGCCCTTAAGTGGTGCTTCCGTGTGAGTTGGGATCGAGCGGTGATGATGCTTAAAGACAAAGACATGCATGTGGGGCCGGATATATACCCTCTAAAAACTAATAGCGCTAAATAGTAATGACAATGGTTATTTGGCTCATGATCGTAGAGGAACCTCTTTTGATGCTATATAGCACCTATCTTAACAATGTTAAAGGAGACACACCAAAAAAATATTTGATATTTAATATCATATGGTGTATGTCCCTCAAACCATTTTCAAAAGGTTTGAGCCTAAATCAACACTCAGATATACTCATCCCAAGTCAATTCTCTCAGGCTTATAAAGCACTTTCAGCTGCAATACCAAAACGTGCTGTTGGGCAGAGGGATGCTACTGAGCAATTCTGTCTTCAAAATACATGGGCAGAATGGTTCGTGATGTAAGCAAACTTGCCATTCTGAGATGGCCTGTTCAGACACGCCCATTCTGAAAATCTCTGAAATGAGAATGAATGACTGAATGTTAAAAAAATATATTTTTTGGGGTACAAGAGACACTGGGGAGCCCAAAAAATACCCAAAAAATAAAAAGAAGTGAAATTCATGGTGTGTCTCCTTTAAGATAGGTGCAGTAAGATAAGCAGTGATTCTCAACCCGTGGGTCGAGATTATTTGCTTAATGTGCAACATTGTTTTGTTTTCTCACTCAACAAAAGAAAATGACACCATTTATGAGTCAAATGTAATAAAAAAAATAATACTATCAATCATTTTCAAACAATGGCCAAATTGTGAAATATTACCTGAGGAAGAGAAATTGTTAAACTAGCTGATCTGTTTAACAACGAGGCGCTGTGAGCGTGTAGATCAGCTATTTTCACAATATGTATCTGAGCAACCGAGTCAAACAAAATGAAATGCCTCAACTCCTATAATTCAAAGTGCTTGTCAGTTCAAATATGTTTGTTTTTGAGTGGTGCCAACCACTCCTATATCTGACTTTGTCCGTGTGTCCGTCCGTATGTATGTATGTATGTCCAATAAACAAACATTGATGACAACATCAATACGGGGCAATCGCGTCCTGAAAAGTTTGTGAACCACTACTATATAGCACCTTTGTCAAATGGTGCCATTAGGGTGCTGAACAACCAGTAGTGAACCAGAAGAGAGAGACCTCCTCTAGAATAGTGCTCCTCAAAGTGGGGACCAGGGACCCTCAGGGTTCCTTGAGGGGTGTGTTCCAAAAGGACCCTTACAGGTCTGTGTCTCTCTTCCATTTGTACACCGAGTTATGTGGGTCCTTGAAATTTAAATGTTTGAGAGCTCTAGAAACTGCTGAAGAACTAAAACTGTATGACTGTGTACATCTGGAACATGAAAGGCCTGCCGGTGAGAGCTGTCATGGCGGTTGTCCTTCTGCTAAATGGCTCGGTAGTGGACCGGGGGGGACAAGTGGCCGTCAAATGAGGCTGAACAATGCTATCATAACTCCCTTTTGTGTCCTTTCATCCCTCTCCCTCTCTGTACCCCCCTCTCTCTCTCTCTCTCTCTCCCTCAGTTAAGGCTGCATCTTTCACTTTAATATCCACTGGGGAGAAATCACACACACATGTGTCCTGGCAAACCACACGCGCACACAGACACACACCCTGGCAGATCTGAGACTAGACACAAACACGCACACATCACACTCACACGTGTTCACACACACACACACACTCCCTTCTGACTCACCAAGGGAGTGAAAGAGCCTTCTATCAGCAGTGCTTTGTCTTTCAGGTGGTAATTAGCAGTCATTGTTTTTGTTCAACTAATCAGAAATCTCACACACCAATGAGGGTCATTATCTTTCCATCAGATAAAACAGCAGTCTGGCTCAGGGAAGATGGGGAACAGCGCGCGCGCGTGCGTGTGTGTGTGTGTGTGTGTGCGTGCGTGCCTTTGTGTGTTCCAATGTGTGTTGTGAAAAGTCCTCACCACAGGCTTATCGAACAAAATGGTGAGATTTGGATCCATTTCAGTCATTCGCTTATGATAGGAGTTAATAAGAGATATGAGATGGGAATCTGTGGTTTGATCATTCCATCCCCTGGCTAATTGTGTAATAATACTAATCAGATGGCAAAAGGAAGTAACATGGCGTGTAAAAAATGGCTTTGAGGCAAGCGACAGCACAAACAATTATTCTTCAAGGGGTTAAACAAGTCTGCATCACAGAAGTCGGAAGAATCCCTCTAAAGAAGCAGTTTCCCAAACAGTGGGTCGGGGCCCATGTTTGAGACACGGGTAAATAACGTTTTTTTTCCCATAAACTACAATTGTCTTTAATTCTTTCAAAAGATCACAGAAAAAAAGGATCTAGCAGCAGTGAAAATAGCAGATCTACAAGCTCACAACATGTTGTGAGCTTGTAGATCTGCTATTTTCACTAATTTTGGTCCCAGGGAGACATTAAATTTCTCTTTTGGGTCTCAAGCCAAGATGTTTGGGAACCCCCGGTCCCTTTAAAGTATAAAATCCTATTGAAATATAATTTGGTATCATTTGAAATGCCTTTTGGTTTCAAAGTGTGTGCAACGTAAAACCAAAAATGACTGATAAAGATCTGCAAACTTCATATCTGTAGTCTTCCTAGCGGTAAGGCTGTGGGGACGCCAATGTGGTTTGTTCGGTTAGTTGGTAATTTGGTCAGTAGTTGGTCCTTGGTGATAGCCTGGCCCCCTAGAGCAGTGGTTCTCAAACTTTTTCATGTCAAGGACCCCCAAATTGACACTTATTAGCCCGCGGACCCCCATTTCAAAAGATATGCCAGGGACCCGCATAAGAGAAGATTTTTTACAGCTCTAGCAGTGATTCTCAACCATTTTAATTTCAAGGACCCCGAGTTTGACATGCATTATGGCTACAGACCCCCATTTAATGGCATTTATATCACTTGGACCCCAATTTATATTGTAAAATCTATGTCAATTTAACTCTGATAGTGTAAAAATGGAACCAAATGGACCCGTTAGGGTCCATTTGGTTCCATTTGTACATTATCAGAGTTACAGACCCGAAAGGGTTCATTTGGTGCTATCATTTAGCTGGGGACCCCCTGGAACTCCCTCAAGGGCCCCTAGGGGTCCCCGGACCCCACTTTGAGAACCAATGCCCTAGAGCAGCGGTTCGCAAACTTTTTAGGCCGAGACCCAAACGAGAAATTTGATGTATCCCCGGGACCCAAACTATAGTGAAAATAGCAGATCTCCAAGCTCACAAGGTGTCGCAATGTGACGCGTTGTGAGCTTGGAGATCGGCTATTTCCAAGATAGAGTTTTGTAGTTTTATTATTTTTTTATCTATAGAATTATTTTTAAAATGTTTTTAATTTGTTTTTAACTCATGAAAATTTATTTTGTTTTGGGTAATATTTTTGGAAACTCTTTTGAAATAATAATAATTAAAAAACAATAGAATATTTCACTTGTGACCCATAAACATGTGTCCGTGACCCACAGGTTTGAAAACCACTGCCCTATTAGTATGAGGGCCTTCTGTTAGTGTAGCGTTGCCCCAACCCCTTTTCCTCATTGGCCAGAGATAAAGCTTTCTGTAAGCGTTATTACAAAAGCCCTTAGCCATTGATCAGAGGGGACCTCGTTTTATCTTCTTGGTCCTTCATTCAAGTCAACAACAATCCAACTGATCTGGTTGACAACGTGGTTCAACCAAATACAATCCATTATTTGCTTGTGAATGTAGTGTATAAGAGTCTTACAATGCTGTGGCCAAGGCAACGGCACTCTCAGAACCATAATACATTTGGCGGTCTGCACATTTGTGGCTGGATACAATGCTTTGGGCCGCAAGGTCATGGTCATTTACTTTTCAGTATTTTACATGTTATGAAAGTGAAGAATGTAAGCTTTCAAATGATGTGTTGCTTATTGAAATCGGACAATATTTGAGGAAGATATAGTCACTTGAATCTTGTTTAACCAGAATTCTCAAAGCGCAGAGTGTGTGCGAGTGTGCGCACTTGCTTGTTAAATTAAAAAAAAATATTATAAGCACAGCCTCTGGAGCTATGTGTGGCAGACAAAACAAAGTCAGTTTACAGTAAACATACTTTCTAATTGCATTGTCTGCCGCGGAAACCCTTTTGATCTGCAAGTGGAAAATATATATATGCACAGTTGCCATCTCCGGGTGCTAAATCTAAACTTATATTTGTGACTGATTAGATACTATCTTATTCATTATGTGCAATAATAACGTGGTAAGCTCTTCATCTGATTGGTGGCTTTTCCTCCTGAGTAAGACGGTTAGCCATTAGCTTACCCAAACACAGACCAAGGACGCGCATGGCCCGAGGACAATGCTGTGTGGACCCACTAGACAAACGATGAATCTTTAACAAGCAAATGTTTGCCTCCTTTCTAATCTGTCACTCTTCCGCTCGCTCTTTTGATAGCATAATTCAGGCCAAACAATGGCGGAGTGGCAGCCGAGGAACTGGCACTCTGGATCAGACGCAGACGCTAAATAAATAATGAACTCTGAATGAGGCGGCGAATAATGTGGGTCCCTCTGATTCTAATCAATATGGCTTCCAATCTATATGCATGTCCTTGGGGAAGGGGAGCATGACGGGGTGTCCTGAAATGTTGACCCATCTTGTGTAACCACTTGTACCCTAGCGTCCCCATTCTGGGCATGTCATAATAGGCGGACATGTGTGAAAGAAATCGGGCAAAAATAGCCAATCTACCGTACACTGGCAAACTGATTGAATACGTATGAATGGAGAGAGTGATGTGGACATCGACTAAAATAAAATCTAAAATATATGGCTTATTGATGTTATTATTCATAATGTACTGTTTTGAGGCCAAATATTATTCATAATGTATACTGTTCTGAGGCCAAATAATAAACCATAACCATATAAATGAACCCTTAAGTTGTTTTAGTGAAGTATACAGACATTTGCCATGTTATTCTGACAGTGAGTAAAAATGGCCTATAGGAAATTTTGCTACCCGTTAGACGCAATGATTTTCTAAAAACATTATATTTTCCTCTCCAAAGTACTCCTACAACACCATCTGAAAGGTTGAAACATTTTTTTTGCAAGTAGAAATATATCCGGGTCTTGCAGGGTTAACAGTTTGCAAAGACAAGCACAGGGAAGTACCTCAATACAAGGTCCGTTGTATTTTAAGATTTTAAACCCAAGAAAGCACTATGGCTTGTTTCCATTGGGGTCCTTTGTACTCAATTCATCAAAACATTTAATAACAGACAAATACTATGCAAAAAAAATCTTATAAACGGGTAGAAAACGAAAATAAAAGAAATGGTACAGTTAACAGTGTGAACTTGTAGACCGGCTGTTTTCAGCAAAGACATTTGCTGTGGAGGGAAAAGGGGAGACACTCCGGTCAACAAGGTAAAGGGTTTAAGTGGTTAAATAGGATGGCTACAAGGTCCCACAAGAGCCAACAAGGACACAGGGTGTTCACATTAAGTCTACTCTCCATCCCTCTCTCTTTTGCAGACAGACACTTGTGCTCTTTTGCTCGACATACGCACGTAAGCTCACCCTGTCCTTTCCACACATCCTTCTCACTCTACCAATCCTTCCATTCTCTTCCCTTTCCTTTCATCGCTTCCTTCCGCTCACATTTTCCTCTCCCCATTTGCCCTCTTTTGCCCCCTCTCTCTCCCCACCAGCGCGGGCGGCAGTCATCGTATAGCAGTATGCAGAGGTCGGCTGGGTCTTGTTTCTCATTCCACCTCTGGTGCGCATTACTAAATGAAAATGACCGAGAGTTCGGAGGTCTGCAGCGCTGGTGAGGCCAGAAATTAATTTGTAGGCGGGCCTATAGACATTGTTGGGTGGGGCCTGTTGCCCTACAGCCAATCAGGTGCATGCTCTGAAAAGTAGCTTATAGGGTATTTATTTAATAGAGCTACCCCTAAAATAAGTATGTTACATAGTGGCTAATATGGTATATTATCAGCTACAACAATCTTAACCCATTTAGAGCGGGAACGCATCTGTGTCTCATTTTTTGATTTTTGGGGGCTATTCAAAAATAGCAGATCTACAAGCTCATAGCACTCGGTGCCGCGCTATGAGCTTGTAGATCTGCTATTTTAGTCAAAAATTAGTCAAAATAAATGACTAAAAATGACTTATAAAAGACTTATAAAAAAAAGACTTATAAAAAAGACAAAAAAAAAGACAAAAAAAATGACAAATACATCTAAAAAAAATGAAACAAAGATGCGTTTGCGGTCGAAATGGATTAAGACACAAACGGTACACATTATAACCACAACACACAATTAAGGCAGCCAGACAGCAGGTAGTCCTGCAACGAAAAGCTACCAACGTATGTGACCCATACATTCCATGAATATTTGATATCTCTTATATGATATGTTGCACGAGAGACTGCAGAACACTATCACACACGTAATGTATTTGATAGTTTTACTCTTATTTCTCACTCTTATTCTTTAGGCTTTTTAAAGCAACTGCAATTTGTGGGAAGCTTGCACAAAGTCATTTCACTCACTCCTTTATATGGGTGTAAACTTGTGATGTGACAATAAACTTGAAGTTGAGTCAAAGTTAACAACAGCCAGCAAACAGATGCATTAAGGGCAGACAGGGCACAGCTGCCATAAGGAAGAGAAACATTTGGGCACACGGGCCAAACAAATTATAGTATCAGTCATGCACTTGGCAGTAAAAAAACAAAACAAAATAAAGGCACCCTTTAAACCTTTTACTCAAGTTTATCCTCAATAAAATCTAGCGTCAGCCTACCTTTGAGGAGGTGGTGGGGTTTACTGTCGAAGAGTAGCCTAATGATTTCCTCCTGTTGAAGTGAAGCAAATCCTCTCTCAGATGACTGGAGATGGAGTTTAATCCACTCGTGATGACCTCTTGCAAGTCTTAATTCAGTTGACTCTGGAAAACAAGGGTGTTTTGGAAACATAATCAGTGTGGTGTCTGTCTGAGGACACCTACTTCGAATCAGCCCATTAAATGTTAATATTCAAATACATTTCTTGCAATTCTACATAACTTTCTAGGACACTTTTGAATAAAACAATTGACTAAATAATTAGGCTATAGCTAGGGCTACATCAACAGCTATGGTCCTGCCTGAGCCTTTGGATGTTTGCCGTCATCATCATTCGTTTTAAGTTGATACAAATATATATTTATATATATATAAGTCTAGTGTCAGTACTTAAAGTAGGCCTACATTTTCTTAGTTTGAGTGGGGAAAAAGTGGCTTCATGTCAAGTTTAGCTTGGCTTCAGTTTGGCTATCAAAAAACTAATGCAAAACGTAAGCAACATCACTAAACAATAATTTTAGTATTGCTACATCAAGTATATTTCAGCAAAATAATTTTCACCTGTGCAGCACCTATAATTGTTTATTTGAAGGACCTAAATAGCCCTCCACTTCCACCACTGAATACAAATAATGAGGCCGATTTCCCGCCTACAACAATTGTTATTATACACACACACCACACAGCTGCGTCCGATTATTAATTAAGACCACGGAGCGTTTTGAAAGCAACTGTTTGAAGTGACTGTGTGTTGCGTGGCAGATATGTCCTAACAAAATGTCAATACTGTCAAGATTCATTCACAAATGATACACACAGACTTTGCAGGGGTAAAACATTCAGTTTATTGTAACCTGGCTGTGTTAAAAGGAGTTGAGGCTCATTGTTTGTCACCTGTAACTCCTCTGCAGTACTGACACTCTGTCTGGGTTGAATGAGGAACTGACAAACAGAGCTGGACCAAACCATGCAGGTTAAGTAGGGGAGTTCCCAGTGGAAGGTGCCATGTACTATAGAGGAGGAGGGGTGTTTCACAATGTTTATAAGCAGAGTATTCTATTGTCTTTTAAAGTGAATTCAAACACAAAACGGTGTTCAGTTTGAAAGCACAATATCCATGTATGTGTTGGGTTATTCAAGAGATATTTGTAAGCTTGTAGATAAGCTATTTTGATGGTTAATTGCTTCCTGTGTTTGTGGTAGGATCCTCTCCTATAAAAAGGAGACTGCAGGTACAGAAAGTCAGTCAAACCCGGGTGGGCAGAAACCTAACAGCCCATTAAGAGAGCTGACAGGGCCCTTTTGATAGGGGCGAAGCCTAGTGCAGTTTGTTTGTTCTTATTCCTAAGTTTTGGCGATTGTTACTTTTTTTGCTATTCAAATATATTTTTTGCACTGTACAAAGCTACACTGGAGTTGGTGGATGATAAGTGGGAGAAATAAAAAAGCCAAAATAGCATCACTGACTGTTTTTGTAGCCTCGACCTCCAGTCAACTTTACATGTGTGCAATATTATTCCTCATCTAACTACAGAGTTTGTTTTTCTCTCTAGCAAAAATGTGAAACGGTTATTATGATTGTGTTGTAGAACATGACAGACTCTGCCTAGCGTGCCTTAGCTGTGCAAGGCTATGTTTAGCAAGCTGCTAGGTGTGCAGTTTGGTGTTAACATGAGCTTAGCAGTGTGGGGTTTAGGGTGTAGCAGCATCAGCAAATATTGAGGTTAACATGCTAAAGTGAGCATTAGCCTACTGTACATCTTAAAATGTCAATTGAAACAATGTCTTCAGACCACAGCAGGTTCCTTCAAAGTTTTCACAAGTACTTCCCTTGACTGTCTGGGGGTGGCTGATTTATCTAATGCAGGTGTGTGATAATAACACCCACGCTCAGAGTGTAATTAACGCAGGCCAGGTGTGACTGCTTAAATCAGCTATCACCCGCCCTTGTCTACTTCTGTGGGGACTGTGATTGGCGTAGCAGTGTCAGCTGAGCTGCGTAGTTTGCTGTGATTGGTGTTACTTTACTTGGGGGACATGCGTACCCCCTTAGGGCCCACGCCATGAAAAGGTTTGACGATATCACAATTTACCAGTTTAAAAAACTTATGTTAATCACATGAATCCTGGTGTGCCTATATTTATTTTGGGCGAAATATGTCAAAAGGTTTTCCAAAACTTTTTGTAGATAGTCTATTTTAGCTATTTATGACAAAGTATGTAGGCCTAAGGCCTTAAAGGAGCACCCATTTTCAACCTTATCTTCATAGACTTGGTCCTCATGCTCATTATAAGATGGCACAGTTTCCATCCACTCAATCTGCATCTCATTGGTGCCTATATGGACAGTTCAGAAACCTGCCTACCAATGACATGACATCATAGATGGGGATTCCAAGATAATAAAACTACAGCCTTTCTCTTCCTGGACAGTTAGCGTGCTGAAACAGAACCTAGATAGATGTTAGATGTTCTTGCATTAATAAACAATAGTGATAATAATAATAATACAAATAATCTTGTTTGAAATGACCAAACCTGTCTACCAGTTAAGTTAGTGGTTCTCAACCTGTGGGTCGGGAGACCTTAAGACCTTTTTAATACCTCAAAAAGAAAGAAAATAAAAAGACCATTACTGCATCAAAAGTAACCCACAAACTTTACCATAAAACATTGGCCAAATCTTCAAATATAAGAAAGAGGAAACAATTGTGAAAATAGATAGAGCTTGTAGATCTGCTATTTTCACAATATTTATCTGTGGAAATCGAACATGTAATGCCTCAACTCCTTCATTCCAATATGATTATTTTGGGGGGTCGCGACCTGTATAGGTCGAGAAACACTGAGTTAAGCCGCTGGTAGGCAGGTTTCTGAACTGTCCACAGAGCTCCTCTGAGACAGAGTAGACAGAAATGGTGTCATCTCATAATGGGTATTAGTGAGGACCAATTATATGCAGATAGATTGAAAACGGGTGAAGTGGTCCTTTATGTGATTAAGAAAAGCCTGCATGTCCACTACTAACGTTTCAGAGCTTTGCTTGTAGAGCGGGGAGATGAGAGAGCTACAAAAGGGATGGTTGAACCATATTATTTATTGTTCATAGCACAATTTAATAACGTTTTCATTTGGTGAGCTGTGATCCTTTTAAAACACAAACGTGACCTTATTATGCCCCTGTGTAATATCTCAGATCTCCAGTGGCAATGATTACTTACTGTAATGTAATCTCATGACCGCAGGCAAGATTTCTAGACTGTACAGTGTGTGCGTGAGCGCGTGTTCAAATCAATTTATCCTGCCCATACTCATACAGCAAAAGCCGCTTGCAGAGTAAAGTGTGAATTAGAGCAAAATATCATTTACCCCAGTGAGGTCCTCTCCTGCATCTGTCAATAACACCAATAGGCCTAATAGTTTCACCGATTTGAACTATGAATGCAATCACAAGCCCAGTTAATTGGAATGTCTTACATTCCCTTTTTTTTCTCCATTTGCATCGCCGAGGTTCAAATCCCGTCTTCAACCTGTGGGGAGTACTGATTGAGGTTTTAAGGACTTGCTCCCAGTTGAATTGCGATTGCAGAGGCTTTTAATTAGATAAAGCTTGGCTGGTTTGAGCATATACTTTACAGCCATGTCAGGCTAAAAGGGTCCACGTGTCGTAAATATCTCCCGAGACATTAATAGAATTGAGATTAGAGGGGGGGAACGTGTGGATCAGCGTAAAAAAAAAAAAAAAGAGCAGCGAGCAGCACGACTGCCTCATATGGTGAGCTATTTATAGCTGTTTGAAATGGACGGCTCCATTAATGTAAGGCCTACCCTTTCTGGAAATGTAAATCACAGGAGCCCACAGCTCAGCAATCCACGTTATGCAGTGGCGTGTGTGTGTGTGTGTGTGTGTGTGTGTGTGTGTGTGTGTGTGTGTGTGTGTGTGTGTGTGTGTGTGTGTGTGTGTGTGTGTGTGTGTGTGTGTGTGTGTGTCTTGAATTTACAGTGGCTGGACAGGAACCAAAGGGAGATTGCTCCATTTCTTTGTGCCTTCCTTGTATAGATTTGTAGTGCACCTTTCTGGAAGAAACATCTGTCCTTCCCTCTCTATGCATATATACCTACATCTGATCTGATGAGATGGAACATGTGGCAGTAAAAATAAAAGATTGCATACCTCTATGAGTTAAACGCACCCGAGGACAAGCTTACAGTACCATAGGTGTAATCATATAGGATATGATAAGGATGTCTCAACAAATATTATCGTAGCTGCCTGTCAATCTTCCCACAGTCTTTTAAATTCATGTCTTCCTTTTATAGTTCTTGGATTAATATTGATGTTATTCACATGCATGAGACAGAGACTTGAGCGCACATGGGAGAGACAGAGAGAGAGAGAGAGAGAACAAGAAGACAGTGAGATCACGTCGCGCGGCCTCGGCGGACGCTTCCGCCAGCGGGCCTGGGGGTGATCAATACCGCTCCACATCTCAAAATCACACCGGATTAAAGGGTAACATCCCCTTGTTTCTAAAAACCACAGCGGCTCCCCCCGTTTAATTGAAAACCCTCTCACGGTCACCCCCAAGGGCTCATGTCTATTCTTCTGAAATAACTGTCAACTCTCTCTCTCTCTCTCTCTCTCTCGGTCTCTCTCTCTCTCGTAGACAGGAATATCAACTCTCTCCCATTCCTTCTTGCCCCCGTGGTCTCTCCTTTCTCATTGCTGTCTGGGGGTGAGGCATGGCATTAAGGCGCAGCTGCGCAGCTGCCCCGCCCTCCACCCCTCCCCCCCCCACACATGTGTGCACATATGACACACCGAGCGCATGCATCCATCTCTCACACCGCACCGACCTCTCCCTGAATGACAAGGTCAATGTCGCCGCTCATAATGTCTTTAATCACTTTGCGGGGCTTAGTCGCTGAGCTCTCATGGCGCCATATGGCGACCTTCATACACCTGAGGCCTCGGGGGGACGACGGGAAAGATAAATAAACTGTTCACACACACATGCACACACACACACACACATACATTCAGTGGTGTAAAGTAACTAAGTACATTTAGTGCCGTACTTAAGTACAATTTTGAGGTATTTTGACTTTACTGGAGTATTTCCAATTTTCTGTACTTTAACTTGTACTCCACTACATCTCAATCAAATGCTGTACTTTTACTCCACTACAATTGTTTGAAAACCTTTAGTTACAACTAGTTACTTTGCAGATATAAAGTATTATATCATAAAACATACATTAACCACTGTAGCCCTATTTTATACCTTGGCTATTTATATACAAGCTCACAACGCGTCGCGATGCGACGCGTTGTGAGCTTGTAGATCGGCTATTTTCAAACACTTTTGTACGTTTACTTTTGGTACTTTAAGTATTTTGATGCCAATACTTGTGTACGTTTACTCAAGTAACATTTTGAACATAGGCATTTTACTTGTAACAGAGTATTTTTATAATGTAGTATTGCTACTTTTTACTTAAGTAAAGAATTTGAGTACTTTTTCCACCACTGCGTACATTGTCATCCAACAGAAAGAGAACGTGTGCATACACCGTGTGGAGGCAAGATTTCTTTAGAAAAATGTCTTTAATGAAAAGCGCCAAAAAACAGTCTCGTCATAGACAAAAGGAAAATGTGTGCGTACAGATAACATGACCAACGGACTACAGTATACAGACTACACAGCACAGCGTCTTCAGACCACGATGCACATAGGCGTGGTAGCACCGTTAGAATATAAGGACATGAAATAGAGGACAAGCATAAAACAAAATGTTCTGAAATGAAAGTTTCACGGGCGATATCTTGAGTGACAATTGCCTATGCGTGCGTATTCAGCCCGCTATGCATTATTCAATAAGAGCGAATGGCTTGAGACCGAGAGTTTATACGCTTACAATTCACTACACCAAAAAGAGCATTTGATTAAATCTGTGGAAACAACGACGACAGTAACTTGCAGATGTTTTTATTAAGTCGGTTTCATGTTGGAATCCCCATTGGTATTGATACTGTATAAAGTCCTCGAAGAAGCTTGTCTTTTGCATAGAAACTATGTTCTTATAAAACTATCCAGTATGCCAAAGGGAAATGCATCAAATGTAACATAAAATATGAATTTCCTTTCTTATAAGCACATTTGTCTGATGAGAACCTGACAGTGGAAGCTACATCGCTGTTAGAGTGCAATGCTGGCGTGTATCCGTTTTGCAAACAAAAAAAACATGTTTTATAATTCTGTTTCTTCAACAAATCCAAATAACCCATTGAGACCTGAAGCTGATTCTACATGTCTCCTAAATCTCAACAGTTTTCTGAAAAACAAATGTTTCTATATCAGTGGTGCTCAATCTTTTTCAAGTCAAGGACCCCCAAAATGATATGTATTTGGCCGCGGACCCCCATCAAAATATGTTGTTCCAGGGACCCCCCAGAAGCAAAGATTTGAGTTACAAATTTTCGCTTTAAAAATATATCTATTCAAAGATGTGCACGCATTTTCACAATTTTTCTAAAATAGCAGATCTACAAGCTCGTAGCGCGGCACTCGGTGCCGCGCTATGAGCTTGTATATCTGCTATTTTTGAATAGCCCAAAGTGTAAAATAATGCTTTTTAGCTCAAATCTAAAAATGACACAGTTCCAGGTCTTAATGGGATAATACACTCTTGGTTGCTGATATCAAACATTAGTTTTATTTCATGATGAATGTCACTGACTCTTGACTGTGTAAAAAAGAAGAAAAGACCACAACTCTGCTTGCTCCCAAAACAAAATGTATTGCTTGGTTCTGTGCCCACAGCCCCGTCCAATGTAAACAAAATTATAAATAAGAAAAAGAACGGGAGAAAAAACAAACGTTTAACCTAATGAGGCCTAAAAATCCCTATTCTGGCGAGAACATTTGGCAAAAATAGCAGATCTACAAGTTTTGTAACTCTTACTGCTGTGCCGCCTCTGGGCAACTGAAAAAAAATCTATCCACCTATCTATCGATCGATCGATCGATCTATCTATCTATCTATCTATCTATCTCTCACACACACAATGTGTTGTGTTGCAAAGCGTTGTGAGCTTGTAGATGCTATTTGATGTAAAGACATTTAGTGTAGAGGGAAAAAGGATGGGGCCTAGTAGTACAAACCCCTAGAGATTGAACAAATAAGTATATATATACGGGAGCAAAGGAACCAAAAGTTATGCTTGTGGCGAGGCCGACTATAGGGACAAACAAGGCATCCTCTGATGTGTGATGCATTCATTGGTCGGAATCACTTGATTGCCGCCCACAGCCTTTACTTGTGACTAAAGACCCTAAGAAGACCCAAGTGTCGAAACGCGTCGGTCAACTGTTGCCTTGCTCATCTGTAAAATAAATCATTACATGTTTTTCACCTGAAGACGGAGTGCCTCAGTATTTTTTCCCTATACAGTCTGCCTCACCGCAAGCAGAACGTTGGGTTCCTTTGCTTCTATCCCTATACCTGTTCCACATGTGAAGAGCACCTGTTTTGAGCCACTGTGATTGAACCCAGGCAGCGCTTCCTTTCTTTTGTTTTAAAGTTGTTTAACCCATTAAGACCTGGAACTGTGTCATTTTTAGATTTGAGCTAAAAAGCATTATTTTACACTTTGGCTATTAAAAAATAGCAGATATACAAGCTCATAGCGCGGCACCGAGTGCCGCGCTATGAGCTTGTAGATCTGCTATTTTTGAAAAATCGTGAAAATGTGTGCAAATCTTTGAAATATATATATTTTTAAAGCGAACATTTTTAACTCAAATCTTTGTTTCTGGGGGTCCCTGGGACAAAATATTTTGATGGGGTCCGCAGTCAAATACATATAACTTTGGGGGTCCTTGACATGAAAAAGTTTGAGCACCACTGATATAGAAACATACGTTTTTCAGAAAACTGTTGAGATTTAGGAGACATGTAGAATCGGCTTCAGGTCTCAATGGGTTAAGTTGTTAAAATGGGAAAATACATTGCCAGTCAACTTTTGCCTCTGCAATAACGTTTCCTGTTGTTTACCGTGTCGAAAGTTCAGGATGTTCACAAAGTCGTGCGAGCAGAACAGAAAACATCATGTTAAGTTGTGTAGGAGCGCTATTTACATCAAGTAGTGTATGGGTCGGCTCCGTGGTCAGCCGAGGTCCCTCCCACCGGCTACTCCAGCACCTGTTCTCCAGTTCTCCTTTGTCCACACGCCCACCACATGTATACGAAGGCCTCTTGGCTTCCATCGCTCCTCGCTGAAATCTGGCTGAGTTTGTAGTTGACAATTTTGACTGATTTATCTTTTTTTTCCCTCTGCACCACCTTACTCTTCCGTTCTCTGCATCACTCCCCTGGAATAGTTTCTCTTTCTTAACTCATTCAGTGCCATTGACTTGTTTTCAGTGTTTTTTCCCAAAGGCTCTGAGTGCCATTGACGTGTTTTGGTGTTTCAGCGTTTAGCCACCAGATGGCGCTGTCCACAAACCAGCGATCACCATCTAACCATGTGATCACAAAAAAAACACCACATTGACTTCCTGTTTGAAGAAAAAAATTGAAAACGCCCTTTTCTCTGGTTTCTGTTGTTGTGGGGGGGGAAATCACTCCTCATTCAACTGCCCATATATATATGGAATGGACGATCGCGACGATCTCTGAGTGTACGAGACCCCGCTACGTCTTTTACCGCGATCGGCGGGTCGATTGCTGCGAAGAAGAATATTCTATGACGAAACAAATGTTTGAGTTAAAAATGTTCGCTTTGAAAAAAAAAAGAAGAAACATAGCAGATCTACAAGCTCGTATATCTGCTATTTTTGAATAGCCAAGGTATAAAATAGTGGTTATAAAGTGGTTAAAATCTAAAACGACACGGAAGCTTTCCCGGTTTCAATGGGTCAATCAGTCATTCTCCCTCTCGTCTCCAAGCGTCCGTTCCTGCAAGTTGCGCAGGGACGTGCACAGATAGACTCTAGGTGTCTAGGTGGTGCTGGAGCACCTGCCCTTTGCCCTCTTGACCAGAAGTGCCCTTTTTTTCCCAGTTTATAGCAGGGGTCTTCAACAGGGGGTCCGGGACCCCTAGGGGGTCCTCAGAGTTACTACAGGCGGTCCGCTAAATCTTTATGTGATATGATTTTTCTTTTTACCATAACCACTCGAAACCTAGCATCCCTTTTCTGAGGAGAACTTTAGCCAAAAATAGCCGATCTACAAGCTCACAACGCCTCGCGCTGCGAGGCGTTGCGGGCTTGTAGATCGGCTATTTTTGGCAAAGAGGTATAGGTGTAGAGGGAAAAAAGAGCAGACCAAGTAAACAAAAAAAAGTTAATTTACTTGAGCACCTGCCCCTCAAAATGTCTGTGCACGCCACTGAAGTTGCGTAATACTTTGACCCAGCTTTTCGTTGTCCTCTCTCTCTCTCTCTCTCTCTCTCTCTCACACATCGTCCTTGGCGCTCTGGCCGGCCCTGCTCAGCACAGACTTGAGTTCGTTCAGCACGTTGGGAGGCATCTCCACGCGCGTGGGCGTCGTTCTGTTGGGGCTCTTGCTGGCGGCCGCCCGACGGGCCCCGGGGGGCAATAAAGCCAGCGTCGTCGGCGGGCGCGTGGACGGAGACGGGCAGCGCGGGGGCGGGCACACCCCTACGGAGGCTCGCCTGCTCGCCGCCGCTGCCGCCGCGGCCTCTATGGCGCTCGGACCGTCCCTTATCTGCTCGTGGCGGTCGACTGCCGCCGCGCCGGCCTTGTGGCGGTCGATGCCGGCGTCTTTGTCGGCTCTCGGTTTGGCCGCGCCGAGAGAAACCGTCCTGTCCGCGGGCTAAAGGCAGAGAAAAAGAAAAAAAAAACATATGTTTAACCCATTAAGACCTGAGGCGATTCTTAAAAATGTTTTCTAAATCCTAACAGTTTTTTGAAAATAATCGAAAACATTTTTTTTCAAGATTTTTCAAAAATAGCAGATCTACAAGCTCATAGCGCGGCACTCGGTGCCGCGCTATGAGCTTGTATATCTGCTATTTTTGAATAGCCCAAAGAAACCTAAAGTGACACAGATACGTTCCGGGTCTAAATACCTTAATAAAAGGCAGATGGACATAAATGGCTGTAGCTTTTCCCAAGTCATCCACAGGGAAAGACTAAATGATGGCTTTTATGAAGATCAAAGCGTTGCTCATGTTCATGCTGTTCACATTTTAATTAAAAATGTTTTATTACTCTACGTAAATTATCAGTGTCCCGTTGAAGCCTCGTATCACCATAACTTGTTTATTTTTTATAACCCGCAGCTGACGACGCCATTCAAAAAATTAAACACAACCTTCATGATTGATAAACATTGAGATAAAATGTGTGTTTGTTCTCTTGGGGCAGCGGTTCCCTATCCCAACCTTTTCTGGGTCAGGACCCCCACTTGAAAACCTTGAAAGCATTCGTGGCCCGCCCGTCTAACCACTTAACTGATGGGTGAGCATTTTCAGAGCAAGTTTTATTTATTTTTCAAGGTTTTAAGAGAAGGAAAAAAAAGACCTAACGAAGACCCACAACGTTGTCATGCTCTAAAACAGTGTTTTTCAACTCTTTTCATATCAAGGTCCATTATTTATTCTGCATTTGAGCCACGGACCACCATTTGATGAGATTTAGCCTCTCAGACCCAAAACGTAGAATATTTTGTTGGATATGTTTTGTCCACAATTCCATGCTGTATCGATGGTGGTACTGGTACCATAGGAGAGACAACAGGCAAACATTGATCAAAATAACAACTCTTATATATTCTACACTCTAATTGTGTAGACTTATTGTAAATGAAGTAATGCAGATGTTTAACAATAATGTAACTCTTGAGAGCGTTTCATTTTACTCTCTCAGGAGTTAAAGATCTATAAGGGTCCACTTGGTTACCAACCTGGAACCCCCTCAAGGACCACTGGTGGTCCCCGGACCACTGGTTGAGAACCACTGCTCTAAAATAAATGTATTATTTTTTTTTAAATAATTTTTATCCCACGATTTTGTAACCCATATTTTTTCACCCAGTGCCAATTGCTTATGTAATCCTGGGCGCTACTCTCCCTCTGCCAGCCTAGGGAGAGCCCAAGCTGAAGCTCATGCCTCCTTCAATGCATGAGGAGCAAGCAGGCCGCTTCTTATCACCCGACAGGGGGGAGTTTCCCTGGTTGGACGTAGCGCGTGGAAGGAACACGTTATTCCAACCAGTTCCTTTCCCCTCCATCAGGCGCCCTGGCTGACCAGGGGGAGGCAGTATAGTGACCAGGATTACTGCATGTTTTTTTGTGAGGGTATTAACTACCCTAGGAGACACGGGGAGAACATGCAAACTCCACACAGAAAAATAAATAAAAATAAAATAAATGTATCTACTGGGAGCTAAGAACAGTGTGCAGACCTCCCTTGTCCCTTCCTTCCTCAATGTACGTATTTTTGTTCAGCACCTGCACATTCGTGTGGGGAAGTGCGTGCTTCCCTTTGGACTCTTATTTCTAAAGGCAGAAATACCATATTTTCTGTTATATTATCAATGCAATCTTAGTGTTTTGCCCATTACGTGGGGGGCCCGCTTGCAATATCCTCAACGACCACCAGTGGGCGCACAGGTTGGGAATGGCTGATCTTGGGTGTATTAGCCTCTCTTACCTGTTTAATAGTACTGTGCTTGTGGGCCTGAGGACCACCCTGGCCGACAGACACACTGCTGGCTCTCCTGGAGTCTCTGTGAGCTCCAGGCTCACCTGAGTTGCCGCTCTTCAGCCATAAATCACTGCCATACTGGAGACACAGAATAAGAGAAATGTAAGCAGTTGAAGGAAATGCAAACATACTCGACTGGAGGGAATTTCAAAGAGTGAAGACATCTGCACGGCGCGTTTTTGATGTTGCCTCTCTGTTTTTGATGTCTGTGTAGACAAAATATTTGACTACGCGCACGCGCGCACG
This sequence comes from Gymnoscopelus microlampas, assembly GCF_963454915.1. NCBI lineage: Eukaryota > Metazoa > Chordata > Actinopteri > Myctophiformes > Myctophidae > Gymnoscopelus > Gymnoscopelus microlampas. The sequence goes on along the minus strand of NC_139956.1, from coordinate 18,214,949 downwards.
CACACACACACGCACGCACGCACGCACGCACGCACGCACGCACGCACGCACGCACACACACACACACACACAGGCGCGCGCATGCTCGCACACACACACACACACACACACACACACACACACACACACACACACACACACACACACACACACACACACACACACACACACACACACACACACACACACACACACACACACACACACAAAATAAACTCCAGAAATAAAATACCCCACTTTTAAAAGTCAACTTTTACCTTCTGTCATTTCTATGTGAGATCACCTCTAGCAGCAAAGGGAAGAAAAACATCATCCCACCCTAACCAGTGTTGCCATGTCTGCTTATTATAAGCGACTTTGGGTTTGTTTTTTCTGTAAAGTTGCTTGTAAATACGTTTTTTTTTTTGGCTTGTTTCTAAAGTGTGGTTGCTTATTTGGGCTTGTTTCCAAATGTTGTTTAACTAGCTAGTGGTTCATATGGTAGCTCTCCACCACACCGATTTTGGGCCGACTCGGCGTCGGAAAGTGTCTGCCGGCCGACAAATTGTTGTCGGGTATCGTTGTTTCCGTCGGGTCGGACCTCTTTCGACCCGAATCAAGAGAAACCGAGCATGTTCAGCTTTTGGACCGACTGGTAGAGCCGCGGGGTAGTGAAGAGGGGGGAGAGAGGGGGGGTGTTGTGAGCTTGTATCGGCTATTTTCAAATAGCCAATGCATATAGGGCAAAGAGTGCTCATATGGCCTATAGTCGCTTCTTTGGGGCTTGTTTTCCTAGACCTGGCTGCTTATATCTCTCACACAATCTGGCAACACTGTCCCTAACATGTGTGTCTGGTCTCTCTATGCGCACAGGGGGGCGTGGATGGCAGTTTTTATAGGCCAGACTCTGAGGCCATGCATCTTTGAGGGCGAGTGAAAGTCGCGGGGTTGTGACCCTGTGTTCCGTAAAAAAAAACACGTGTTCCACTGTCGCCGGCTAAACCGTCTCTTTAACCCATTAAGACCGGGAACGCATCTGTTTCATTGTTAGATGTCTTTGGCTATTTTTTAAAAAATCAGGAAAATTGGAGCAAATTTTGTAATATATATATTTTTGAAAGCAAACATTTGCAACTCGAATCTTTGCTTCTAAATCCTAATAGTTATTTTTTGTTTAAACGTATGTTGCTATTGTATCAGCGGTGCTCAAACTTTTTCATGTCAAGGACCTCCGAAAATATATTTGGCCGCGGACCCCCATCTGAGAATATTTTGTTCCAGGGACCCCCCATATCTGAAAAAGAAACCGAGTGCCGCGCTATGAGCTTGTAGATCTGCAAATTTTTGAATAGCCAAAAGTATAAAATAATGGTTATTATGGCTAAAATCTAACGTGACACAGATGCGTTTCCCGGTTTTAATGGGTTAACAACCAATGTCCTTGGTTTTCACTGTGAACCCTCGGACCCCGGGAGCTTGTCTCCTCTTCAACAGCCTCATTTTGCCGCCGCGACCCGTCCTCATAATGTCTGTCTGTCGGGTGGAAACCTTGTATGTCCAAAACTGTTACCCAATGGATACTATATACCAGTGGTTCTCAAACTTTTTCATGTCAAGGACCCCCAAATGGACACTTATTAGCCCGCGGACCCCCATTTGAAAAGATATGCCAGGGACCCCCATAAGAGAAGATTTCTACGGCTCTAGCAGTGATTCTCAACCATTTTAATTTCAAGGACCCCCAGTTTGACATGCATTAGGCTACGGACCCCCATTTAATGTCATTTATATCTCTGGGACCCCAATTCATATTGTAAAATCAACAATCAACTTAACTCTGAGAGTGTACAAATGGAACCAAATGGACCCGTTAGGGTCCATTTGGTTCCATTTGTACACTCTCAGAGTTACAGACCCATAAGAGTCCATTTGGTGACTAATCTATCATTTAGCTGAGGACCCCCTGGAACCCCCTCAAGTACCCCTGGGGGTCCCCGGACCCCACTTTGAGAACCAATGCTGTATGTAATGTACTTATTATCAAGTCAAAAGCTCTTGTTAATACTTTATTGGTTAAATCTTTATAAAACCCACAGACACACTTAACTCATTAACCGCCGGAGTAAAACATCGTCTAATAGCCGACCTTGCCAGCGATTCCGAGCGTTTTCACTAACTAATAGTTATTGGCAGTTGAATGTAGGTTGTTTTTTGCCAAAAATCAACAGAAAGCACTTTCAAAGCAGAGAAAAGGGCTTTTTTTCCAAATCCATTAGCATGGAAGTGAATGTTCTTTTTTTTGCGATCACGTGTTTTGCTGCTTCACTGGGAGTCAAATGGTGACTCATAGATTAGCAAAGAGCGCCATCTAGCGTCAACACTGAAAACACCAGTGCACGTGACAGCACGTCAAAGCGCATCCTTGGCGGTATGGGCTTTGGATTGACGCGCGTCAAAACATGTCATTGGCAGTCAATGAGTTAAAGGTAAGGTAAGTGATATTTTTTGGTTAAAACAAAAAGTATTTTGTTAAAAGGTTAAAATACTATATTCTGATAGTAATCATTGCTATAGAGTGTTTTTTCAGTAACAGATGTCTCCCCGTCTCTCCAGCTCTTTAATAAACAGAAAATACATTTTTCGGTAGGTGTCAAAATCTCAGCCAATCAGGAGAAAGTACCCATTTTTAAGCTTAATTTGAATAGTGTTCCAGTTAAAATTTTGTCAGCTCATTTCCTAGTGTCATCACTTCCAATTTCACTTGTTTAATCTATATCCTGATTGAGTTCTCTGTCCTGGTTGGATAAAATTGGAAATGAAACTGAAACTGAAACGAAAATGCATTTTCTGTTTCATAAAGAGCTGGGGAGACAAGGAGACTCCTAATACTGAACAAACACTCTACAGCAATGAGTACTATTAGAATATAGAGCTATTTAACACTTATTTTAACCAAAGCAAATCACTACTTACCCTACCTTTAACCACTATCACTTCAAAATGTCTTTAGAAAGGCGAAAATAGCAGATCTACAAGCTCACAACGTGCTCACAACGTCGGCTATTTTACCGACTTTTGCGCGACACTGTTGACGAAGTAGGACTCAAGTAGATGCAAGGTTTCTACCCGACAGCCATGTCTGTTTGGAGCCCAACTGTCCACCACAGATTCTACCTCCACCTTTAGATGGAGAGGAGAGAGGAGGGAAAAAAAGCCTCCCATAGCCAGTTGCTATGGAAACTTTGTCTGACCACAATGCTGCCTAACAGGTAAGAGAAAGGAAATCAAGAACATTGAATTACTCTTACTCACTCACACTCACATCTAATCTCTCTTTTTTAGCCTGCCTCGTTCTTTCCCTCTCTCTCTCTCTCTCTCTCTCTCTCTCTGGGTATCCCACTCTCCCTGCCCTTCGCACAAAGTCCAGTGTCCTTCCCACAAGCCCATAGCGTTGGAAGCTGACAATCCCTGATACTTAGAGGCTTTGGGGGTGGGAAAAAGCCTAATATTTTTAGCCGGCTGTAGGCCGCTATAGATTTAGTTGTTGCGGAGCGGAGAGCTTTCTCCAAAAGGGCAGAGAAAAGTCACGGAGAGCCCACTGAAATAACCCATCGAGACCTGAAGCCGATTCTACATGTCTCCTAAATCCCAACAGTTTTCTGAAAAACGTATGTTTCTATATCAGTGGTGCTCAATCTTTTTCATGTCAAGGACCCCCAAAATGATATGTACTTGGCCGCGGACCCCCATCAAAATATTTTGTTCCAGGGACCCCCCAGAAGCAACGATTTGAGTTAAAAATGTTCGCTTTAAAAATATATATATTCAAAGATTTGCACACATTTTCACGAATTTTCAAAAATAGCAGATCTACAAGCTCGTAGCGCGGCACTCGGTGCCGCGCTACGAGCTTGAATATCTGCTATTTTTGAATAGCCCAAAGTGTAAAATAATGCTTTTTAGCTCAAATCTAAAAATGACATAGTTCCAGGTCTCAATGGGATAAACACCTTGGAACACTTACAGAGAGAACACAATCTCCCCGGCCAAAAAAAAAACCTTGCCTCTCCCCCTCTCTGCAGATCAATCTCCCCACTAAAAGTATTGCCCTTTTTTACTGGCGAACCCAAACTAATGCACTAAAGGGCTTTTACAGTAAGCATCTGTGATAAACAACGCCGCGCGGGAGAGACGCGTTCCCATGGAATAAGTCGGCGCCCAGGAGCCTAATGCAAATGAAATGTGCTCGGAATACACATGCGGGCATCGGAGAAGCACATTCTGGCGTTGCCATGAGATCTTGGCCCCGAGTTAAGAGGGGTTGCAACAGTACAATCTCTACCGGGGACCGGGGCTGGTTAAGGACAATTGTAATATTTCATTTAACCCTTTAAGACCCCAGGCCCCGATTCTAAAATTGTCTTCTACTGTAAGTCCTAACAGTTTTCTGAAAAACCTGTTTTATCAGTGGTGCGCAAACTTTTTCATGTCAAGGACCCTCAAAATTAGATGCATTTGGCCGTGGACCCCCCATCTCAAAATATTTTTGTTCCGGGGACCTCCATAAGCAAAGATTTGAGTTAAAAATGTTCGCTTTAAAAAAATATATATATATTCAAAGATTTGCACAAATTTTCACGATTAAAAACATTTTTGCAGATTTGCAAGCTCATAAGTGACGCGCTATGAGCTTGTAGATCTGCTATTTTTGAATAGCTAAGATCTAAAATGACACAGACGCTTTCCCGGTTTTAACGGGTTAAGGCCATTTAGCTGGAAATGAAAATAAAATATGCATGCGTACACCAAACGCGTACACAACATTAAGCTGTTGCCTCACGATACGAGAAACCTATTTCAGAGAGGGAGAAAATGAGAACGCGGGTGCTATGGAGAGCAATAGAAAAGAGAGGAGGAGAATATGAGACATCTGTGGCTTTGCTCCTTGTGTTTGCTTTGCTTTGCTTTGCATTATTTATGTCGTATGTGCTGTGTCAGCGAGTGACAGCAACAACACTTAGCCACATCTGGGGGCTAAGTATTGCGACGTGATTGTTACAGTCGCCCCCCAACCTTATTCCCGCAGCTAAGAGACTTTATTTCCCACACAAAGTGATTTATTCTATTGCCGAGTGACCTCGAAAACTTTAACCCATTAAGACCTGGAACTGTGTCATTTTTTGATTTGAGCGAAAAAGCATTATTTTACACTTTGGGCTATTCAAAAATAGCAGATCTACAAGCTCATAGCGCGGCACCGAGTGCCGCGCTACGAGCTTGTAGATCTGCTATTTTTGAAAAATCGTGAAAATGTGTGCAAATCTTTGAATATATATATATTTTTAAAGCGAACATTTTTAACTCAAATCTTTGCTTCTGGGGGGTCCCTGGAACGAAATATTTTGATGGGGGTCCGCGGCCAAATACATATCATTTTGGGGGTCCTTGACATGAAAAAGATTGAGCACCACTGATATAGAAACATACGTTTTTCAGAATACTGTTGAGATTTAGGAGACATGTAGAATCGGCTTCAGGTCTCAATGGGTTAACAGTACTTTTTTACCTATTTATGTATTTCGTCCGGCCCGTGATACAATGGAAATTGATGATTGCGGGGGGGAAACATGATTTATCATATCTCTGTTGTTTTGAGATACGGTTTAGTAAAGAGTCGATTTCTTCGTCGTGGAGTAATCTGGGGTATTTTTCATCCGAACGGGGACGCGTTCGCAAAGTGCATCTTTTGTCACATCCGCTGATATTTTTGGGGCTTGCGGCGGCGGGTACAGTAAAAAAGGGGTCATATGAAGGATGCACATACATCTCTTAAAATGCCCCAAATTCCCCCTCCAGCTTGAGTGAATTTGCCATTGTTCACTGGCTGATCCGTACAAGCTGAGTAACACCCCCCTGTATAAACGTTTCATTCCCTTCGAGGCCGTCCTCGTTCTTAACCCGCTAAGACCGGGAACGCATCTGCGTCATTTTTTGATTTGAGCAAAAAAAAAAAAAGCATTATTTTACACTTTGGCTATTCAAAAATAGCAGATCTACAAGCTCATAGTGCGGAGCAAAGTGAAATCGGGAAAATGTGTGAAAATCTTTGAATAAATATTATTTTAAAGCAAACATTTTTGACTCAAGTCTTTGCTTCTGGGGGTCCTTATTGCCATTATTTTATACTTTGGCTATTCAGATCTACAAGCTATGAGCTTGTAGATCTGCTAAAAAAAAATGAGCGTGAAAAAATGTGCTAATATTTGAATATATATCTTTTTTTAAAACGAACATTTGTAACTCAAATATTTGCTTCTGGGGGGTCCCTGGAACAAAATATTTTGAGATGGGGTCGGTGGTCCAAATAGATATAATTTTGGGTGGTCCTTGACATGAAAAACTTTGAGAACCGCTGATATAAACAACAGTGTTTTTCAGAAAACCGTTAGGATTTAGAGGACATTATTTTGTAAGAATCGGCCTCAGGTTTTAATGGGTTAACCCCCCCGACTCCTGTCTTCCCCGTCAGAGAGCCCACTCACCTTCATCCGGATGATGTCAGTCACCCAGCTGAGCTGAGCCTCTTTCCCCTCACAACAGAAGTGCCTTGGGGACAGAAAACATTAGTGTGAGCCACTTCTATCAGTCACTTGTTGACTGATAGTTTTTTTTCCCCCGTGTTTTTCACATTTCCCCATGTTTTCTCGTTAACCACAGACATTAAATTCAATTCTAATAGCCTGGATTTGTGTAATATGCGACTGTCGGCAGTGTCCTCTGAAAAGGAATGGTTTTACTTGCCGATGTGTCTATATCAACCAGTGGTTCGAGAACTTTTTTAATTTAAGGACCCCCAAGGAACTCTGAGGGTCACTTTGAGAACCACTGCTATAAAGTATTACTCTGCTACATTGATTGGCATTATCTAAGCCAGGGGTCTTCAACAGGGGGTCAGGGACCCCTAGGGGGTCCTTAGAGTTACTACAGGGGGTCCGCCAAATCTTTGTGTGATAAGATATATATTTTTTTTACATTAACCACTTGAACTCTAGCATCCCTATTCTGAGGGGAACATTATCCGAAAATAGCCGATCTACAAGCTCACAACGCCTCACAGCGTTGTGAGCTTCAAAGAATATCTGATTCTTTGAATCGGATATTTTCGGCAATGAGGTTTGGTGTCGAGCGAAAAAAGAGCAGACCAAGTACAGAGCCAAAGGTCAAGTTTACAAAGTATTGAGGGTTTTAAGTGGTTAAATGTCTGAAAATACACATTAACATGAATCCAATGTGTAGAGGGGGTCCCTGCTTCATCTCTCTCTCAGCTAAGGGGTCCTTGGCCTGAAAAACGTTGAAGACCCCTGATCTAAGCACACTGAAATATCATTGACTCAGGTGGCAAATCTGGCAGTCCAAGAGAGAGCCCACAAATGTAATAAATTCAATTAGGCACACCGTTAACAAGGAACTGTGGACGGAAATCGATGGCCTCTTCTAAAATGTTATTAGTGGGTTGGAGCAGCTCTTCACATTTAGAATCTTTTTATTCGCCAAGTACTGCAGAGCCGCTACTTTAGTTTATTATTTCAATGTTGTGGAAAAATCTTTGAGTAATTAAACCATAATTAGTCACACAGCAATTCTGTGGGAGTCGGTGTCAAATTCTTTGAAACAAAAATGGGCTCATCTCAATTTGGGGCGAAACTATTCTTTTGACATTATTATTACAGAAAAGCCGTGGGTGGGAACAAGATGTACCGTCAGCTAAGGACAGAGATGAACAAAAACAATGAGAAACAATTGATTTTTTCCTTTCTTTAATTCCCTGGCAGCCACCAATAAAGGAGCGCCCAAAAAACTACAGAATTCAGGGGAAATCTGCCAGAGCAACTTAATTCATGAAATGGTACTTTCATTTCAACTTGTCCAACTTTCCACCTGGCTCTACTCCGTTAGACTGCAGACATTTCTAGTGGAAAAGGGTAAAAAGGCAAAGTATTCAATTATTGAATTGGAGAGCTCACCACTGTTGCTTGTCCGTATAGACCGTGAACCCCCAGCTGTTCAAAAAAAAACACACACGGGAGAGAGTGAGAACAATAAACTGGTGACCCACAATGCCATGCAAACATTTCTGTGTCAGAAAAGGCCGGTGTTTATTTCACACCGCGGGGACGTGTTTTTGTGAAAAAGACCAAACTTTGGAAAACAAGGCGAGCAAAACTCTTTGCCATCAACATGCAGGAAGGAGAAAGAAAACAACTGCTCTAGAGAAACGCTATAGTATAGTCGCTATAAAACAGTGGAATGTAGGCAGTAGATTTTCAGACCAAATGCACAGTTATGTGCAGACCTTAACATGCTCTGGGGCTAATGAGATATACAATAATACACCTGGCATGCAAACCACCTTCAAGCACACTTGAGTGAGAGAAACCGAGTCCTGATAGATAGATATACTACACAGATGTAGATATATCCTGCCGGAATGAGGCAGTTTAAAATCAAGGCCCCTTTGTGCAATTATGATGGTGGTGCCATTATGCAAATGACCACATGCAAACACACGTAGGCGTCTGGCTGTACCGTACTGTATACTGTATATGCATGAACGAGCCAAATTCTATAGGGGGCTCTGTCTCCTACACTACAGTATACATGCCAACGCGAGGACAAGAAAAGCCGGTGTGTGTGTGCGTGTGTGTGTGTGTGCGTGTGTGTGGCGTACAGGGTAAAACTGACTACCTTCCCGGTGAGTGCACCTTTCTCGTTGGAAGCCCCTGCACGACTGTGGATGAACAGGAGCCTCGGAGAACAAAGGGAACGAGTGGTGGGCCGAGATGGAAAGCCTCACGCTGCCTAGAGCTCCTCTCCTTCTCCACCACCGCACAGAGCCAGAGACGAGGAGGAGGCAGCCGCTACCGAAACCCCGCGGGCGGCGGGACGCTCAACAGATACACACCTCTGCCTAATGAGCTACCCCGACGGCTGCCTCGCCTAACCCTCTCAATGCCTCGCTCTCTCCTCCACTCGCCTCGACTCCCACTTTCTGCACGCACGCGCGCGTGCAAACACACACACACACACAGGTGTGTATTACTATACTTGTGAGGACATCGACGCTTTAGGACAGCCATTTTATGAATGCCATTTAACCGTAAGCCTAAAGCTTACGTAGGCCTAAAGCCGGAAAAACAGCAGATCTACAAGCTCGCAACGCGTCGCGCTGCGACGCGTTGCGAGCTTATAGATCTGCTGTTTTTTTCGGTGCATGACACTGGCGCGCAACTAAGTGTAAATCGTGTTTAACTCTAATTCCAATTCCCTAAACCTAACCTCTAAATGTCTAATCCTAACCTGAATGTTTTTCTGATTGTTAACGTATCTAAAAAAAAAACGTTTTTTAACTATAAAACAACCATTTGTCTAGTGAGGACCAGGAAAACGGTCCTCACAATGTATATTTCTTCAAATTCTACTATACTTGGTCCTCGCAAGTATAGTGATACAAACACACACACACACACTCTCTTTGGTTTCTCCCACAGCCCACACTGCAGTATATCCAGTGGTGGAATAAGTACTCAGATTTTTTTTTTTTCCCCACTTAAGTAAAAGTAGTACCATAATATCAAATTTAAAGTAAGTAAAAAGGCCTGTATTCAACATTTCACTTGAGTAAAAGTACACATGTATTGGCATCAAAGCAAAATGACTCGAATTGTTCAGAATTTGTCTGAACTTTTTTTGAACATTTTACCAGGGGGCTTTAATCTACAAACTCATTTACTAATCTACAAATCTACTCAGCTTGTAGATTGGCAATTTTTTTTAAATAGCTGCAGTATAAAATAGGGCTTAAGTAGTTAATGTATGTTGGTATTGTTTAATACTCTAAATCTCTAAAGCCTCTGAGATTAGTGGAGTAGAAGTTTAAAGTATTAAAAAGAATGGCAATACCAAGGTAAGGTAATTGTACCTCAAACTTGTACTTGAGTAAATGTACTTAGCTACTTTCCACCAATGAGTACATGTACGGTCTCTCTCTCTCTCTCTCTCTCTCTCTCTCTCTCTCTCTCTCTCTCTCTCTCTCTCTCTCTCTCTCTCTCTCTCTCTCTCTCTCTCTCTCTCTCTCTCTCTCTCTCTCTCTCTCTCTCTCTCTCTCTCTCTCTCTCTCTCTCTCTCAGGAGCGGCTAATGCAGCCGATTGGTTGTCTGGGCTCATTTTTCACGCTTCCCCTAGACTCTAATTCCGACACGGTGGAAATGATGAGGAATGATAATTGGGGTAAATGTGAAACACAGGGTTTGGGCTCCTTGAAATTTTCCCTTTGTATCGCCCAACAGGAAACGCTGTGGGCCTGACACAAGTCATAAATTATAATAATACCACATCATTAACCCATTCAATCCGGGAACGCATCTGTGTACATTTTAGATTTTTTGCTATAGCCATTATTTGATACTTTGGCTATTCAAAAATAGCAGATTTACAAGCTCATAGCACGGCTCTATGAGGTTGTAGATCTGCTTTTTATTTTTTTTTAATCATGAAAATTTGTGCAAATCTTTGAATATATGTTTTTTTAAAGCGAACATTTGTAACTCAAATCTTTGCTTCTGGGGGGGGTCCCTGGAACAACATATTTTTAGATGGGGGTCCGCGACCAAATACATTTGGGGGTCCTTGACATGAAAACGTTTGAGAACCACTGATATTATAGCAACATACGATTTTCAGAAAAACTAACTGTTATGGATTTAGAAGACATGTAGAATCCCCCCAGAAGCAAAGATTTGAGTTAAAAAATGTTGCTTTCAAAAAAAAAATATATATATATATTCAAAGATTTGCACAAATTTTCACAATTTTTCAAAAATAGCAGATCTACAAGCTTGTAGCGCGGCACTCGGTGCCGCGCTATGAGCTTGTATATCTGCTATTTTTGAATAGCCAAAGACATCTAAAAATTACACATATTCTTTCCCGGTCTAAATGGGTTAAAATAAAGTAAAGTGGCAGCGGTGTTTCCTATTTGCGGAAAGGTGGGGGCGGGGCTGATAATTTGTATTTGTTAAAATGCTATTCCATTTAATCAAATCCATTAGGGTGAAAAATAAGAGGGGGGGTCACCAGTGTTTTCGGGTATAGCCAACGCTGTCAGCGCAAAGTTTGACGCGAAAGAAAAGGCCATATATCTTGCGGGGCGGCGACACAATAGCATGGACACGCACACACACACAGTGTGCAAGACGGCAGCGCACACAAACGGACAGGCGCTAATGCGAAATAATTATTAATTCATCTTAACCCTTTGAGACCGGGAACGCATCTGTGTGTCATTTTTACATTTCTTTGGCTATTCAAAAATGTCAGATATACGAGCTTGTAGATCTGCTATTTTTTGAAAAATCGTGAAAATGTTTGCAAATCTTTGAATATTTATATTTTTTTAAGCTACATTTTTAACTCAAATCTTTGCTTCTGGGGGGGGGCCCTGGAACAAAACTTTTTCATCTCAAGGACCCCCAAAATTATATGTATTTGGCCGCGGACCCCCATCTCAAAATATGGTGTTCCAGGGACCCCCAGAAAGAATTGTTTTAGTTAAAAGTGTTCCTTTAAAAGAATATATATATTCAAAGATTTGCAAAAATGTTCAAGATTTTTCAAAAATGGCAGATCTACAAGTATATCTGCTATTTTTGAATAGCTAAAGTATAAACTAATGTTTGAGTAGTTACACAAATGCGTTCCCGGTCTTAATGGGTTAATAACACACAGACATTAATTTCACTCTCACCCGTATGAATTCACACACACACACACACACACACACACACACACACACACACACACACACACACACACACACACACACACACACACACACACACACACACACACACACACACACACACACTCTCTCTCTCTCTCTCTCTCTCTCTCTCTCTCTCTCTCTCTCCTGGAGAAAAACGGTTTTATAATGTTGCACAATGATGAATGTTGTTTACCTGTTTGGTGGCTTGAGTTTTTTCCTCAGGCCAAGGTAGCACTTCACAGACATGAGTGGGACCTCTCTCTCCGCTTTAGTGCTCTAAAAAAATAAACAATAACACAGAGATCATTTCCCACAGATTGTGGATTGCTTCCAAATTAATAACCAAAAAAATAGCAGTCTCTATAAATTATACACTGTCCACTGGTGGAAAAGTCACAACATGGCGCGAAAATATTCACATTGATACGCCTAAAGCCAGTGGTGTAAAGTAACTAAGTACATTTACTCAAGTGCTGTACTTAAGTACAAGTATACTTTTACTAGTAGTGTTTTACATCTACACTACATCTCAGAGGCAAATATTCTACGTTTACTCCACTACAATTATTGGAAAACTTCAGTTGCTGGTTACTTTGTAGATTTTGATTATTATTACAAAACATACGTTAACCACTTCAGCCCTATATACATTCCGGCCATGTTAAAATAGCCGATCTACAAGCTCACAATGCGTCACATTGTGAGCTCCAAGGAGCTTGTGAGCGCCTGATGGAGGAGAAGGGAACTGGTTGGAATAACGTGTTCCTTCCACGCGCTACGTCCTACCAGGGAAACTCCCCCCTGTCAGGTGACAAGAAGGTCAGTTGGCTCTCATGCGTTCAAGGAGGCATGAGCTCGGCCCTGGGCTTCCTAGGCTGGTGGGGGGAGTCTAGCGCCCAGGATCACTTAGAAAATTGGTGGAAAAGGGTTCCAAAATTGTGGGATAAAAAAACCCCGAAACGAAACGTTGTTTTGTTAAAAAGTTCTATATTCTGATAGTAAACATTGCTATTGCTATAGAGTGTTTGTTCAGTAACAGAGGCCTCCCTGTCTCTCCACCTCTAACAGAAAATTAATGTTCAGGTGGGTTGCCAACTTCCTCCAATCAGGAGAGAGTACCCATTTATCAGGTTAAAGTTTATAGCATTTCATACCAATTGTGTCTGCCCACTTCACAATTTTGGCATGACTCTTTATCCAGAGTGACTTACGGGAAGCAAGGTTTAAACACACATACAGTACATCAAATGCATGGAGACAGTGGAGTGTGTCAGTAATCTAGGATCAGGTAAACCAAGAACCCAGCCAGCATCAGCCTAAACAGCATAATATAAAAAAAAGATAAGATAATAATCTGTACATTGAAACTATACAAACTATAGGATGCCATAACAACAAATGAACCTGGCATCTGTCTAAATAACATGCTATCTAAATGACATTTTAACCTTTGCATAAGACTGCATGGTCAAGTGCTACGGGGTAAGGTGGAGTCTGGAGAGGTAAATCTTCAGATTACGGCGGAAAATTAGTCTGCAGTTCATTGTGTTTTTGCAGTTCTTGTGTCTTTGTGTCATCACTTCCAAATTCACTTCATCCCGTATCCTCTCTCCTGATTGGAGGAAATTGGTATCTCGCCCTGAGAATGCATTTCATGTTTAGTAAAGTGCCGGAGAGACGGGGGAAGACTCCTGTTACTGAACGAACAATCTATAGCAATGCTTACAGTCAGAATATAGAGCTATTTAACACTTGCTTACCAAAAGAAAATCACTTAATGCACCTTTAATGTCCCCCCCCCCCCCGCCACCATGCATGAAACAAACAGCAGAGATTGATGCTGTCAGACACTTAACTCATCACAGTCCACACCTTCACCTGAGGCAGACAGCATAAAGTTCCACACGGAGCAGAGAGTCGACATTTAAAATTCAAATAGCCCTGCTAGGAGATCAATTAAAATTTTCCGCGGCACTGGTAATTTCCACACTTGCCGCGCGGTAATTAGCCACATTCCTAAGCAACCTGCTATTAACGCTAATTAAGCCATTAAGACCGGGAACGCATGCTGTGTGTCATTTTAAGATTTCTCAAAAAAAAAAAATAGCATATATACAAGCTCATAGCGCGGCACCGAGTGCCGCGCTATGAGCTTGTAGATCAGCTATTTTTGAAAAAGAAAGTTGTGAAAACGTGTGCATATATATATATATATATATATATATATATATATATATATATATATATATATATATACATTTTTACCTAAAATCTTTGCTTCTGGGGGTGCCTGCAACAAAATATTTTCAAATGGGGGTCCGTGGCCAAATACATATAATTTTGGGGGTCCTTGACATGAAAAAGTTTGAGAACAACCGATATATATATATATATATAGCAACTTACGTTTAAAAAGGATTTAGAAGACATTTGTAGAATCCCCCAGAAGCAAAGATTTGAGTTTAAAATGTTCGCTTTAAAAATATATATATATATTCAAAGATTTTAGTTTAAAATGTTCCCTTTAAATATATATATATATATATATATATATATATATATATATATATATATATATATATATATATATATATATATATATATTCAAAGATTTTAGTTTAAAATGTTCCCTTTAAATATATATATATATATATATATATATATATATATATATATATATATTCAAAGATGTTAGTTTAAAATGTTCGCTTTAAAAAAACATATATATTCAAAGATTTGCACAAATTTTCACGATTAAAAAAAAAAAAAATAGCCAAAGAAACCTTAAAATGACACACAGATGGCGTTCCCGGTCTTAAAGGGTTAAGGCAAAGAGCAGCTTTCATTCAATGCCTCGCGTGCCCCCCCCCCCCCCCCCACCTATATGCCGTCGTCCCTTCTCCTTTCTGCACCCCCACCCCCCACCCCCCCTCCCTCCCTTCCTCCGGCTACCAACCACCCTAACTCCTCCGCCTCCATGAATTATTAACACGTCTTCACACTCCTTTTTACCAATCCCATGTCTCCGCTGGAGCGATGTGCTGAGATGAAGCGCCCTCCAGGGACCCCCGGGATGTTGGTCCCTGCCAGGGCTGTGGCTCTCCCTTCTCACGCAGAGGCATGCGGCGGGAGAAGTACTCCCATTTTTTTTTTATTCTTTTTTTTACTTAACCTATTGAGACCTGAAGCCGATTCTACATGTCTCCTAAATCTCAACAGTTTTCTGAAAAACGTATGTTTCTATATCAGTGGTGCTCAATCTTTTTCATGTCAAGGACCCCCAAAATGATATGTATTTGGCCACCTACCCCATCAAAATATTTTGTTCCAGGGACCCCCAGAAGCAAAGATTTGAGTTAAAAACGTTCACTTTAAAAATCTATATATTCAAAGATTTGCACACATTTTCACGATTTTTCAAAAATAGCAGATCTACAAGCTCGTAGCGCGGCACTCGGTGCCGCGCTATGAGCTTGTATATCTGCTATTTTTGAATAGCCAAAGTGTAAAATAATGCTTTTTAGCTCAAATCAAAAAATGAGACAGTTCCAGGAATCAATGGGTTAAGTAAAAGTACCCATGCAGCAATGTAGAAATACCCAGCTACAGGTAAAAGTCCTGTATTCAAAATGTGTGTAGTATTGGCATCAACACAAAAAGTAGTACAAAAAGTACTCAAATACACAAATAGTTTGATGATATTTCAATGTTTTCCCCTACAAATTGAAACATTTTTGTCATATTTTACAAGTTCAGCGTGACACATTGAGCTTGTAGGTCAGATATTTTTGAAAAGCTTAAAGGTATATTTCACTTTCAAATAAAATAAACATCATTTTTTTTAATTAAAAATAAATGAACAGAGTAATGGAAAAACCACAGCCCCCTCACACATTAGAAGGACATTCTAATGCGTGAGGGGGCCGTGATTTTTCCATTACTATTTTCATTAATGTTTTTATATTTTTTTTAATGTTTATTTTATTAGTAGGGGTTTGTATTAACCCATTAAGACCTGGAACTGTGTCATTTTTAGATTTGAGCTAAAAAGCATTATTTTACACTTTGGGCTATTCAAAAAATAGCAGATCTACAAGCTCATAGCGCGGCACCGAGTGCCGCGCTATGAGCTTGTAGATCTGCTATTTTTGAAAAATCGCGAAAATGTGTGCAAATCATTAAATATATATATTTTTAAAGCAAACATGTTTAACTCAAATCGTTGCCTCTGGGGGTCCCTGGAACAAAATATTTTGATGGGGGTCCCCGGCCAAATACATATAATTTTGGGGGTCCTTGACATGAAAAAGATTGAGCACCGCTGATATAGAAACATACGTTTTTCAGAAAAATGTTGGGATTTAGGAGACATGTAGAATCGGCTTCAGCTCTTAAAGGGTTAATATTACAAATATGCAAACTGCTAAAGTTTTCTACTAAGTAAAAGTAACTCAAAATGTGAAGAACAGTACAGTACTTGAGTACATGTACTTAGTTACTTTCCACCACTGTGCAGAGGCCTGACAGTCGTCCAATCCAGCTCTCTGGGATGCTGTGTGTGTGTTCCAGAGTTCCAACTAACGTTGTGTTGGCGGGTGAAATGTGTTCACCACAGAACATGATTAATATAACAGTAGTGGACAGTAGCAGTGATGATGGAAGAAGTACTCACGTGTTTTACTTAAGTAAAAATATCAATACTGCAATATAGATATGCAAGTTGAAGTCCCGTATTCAAAATGCATCTGCATCAATACTTAAAGTACTAAAAGTAAAAGTACTCGTTGTGCAGAATGTCCCATTTCACAAGTTCAAAATGTATAAAAAATCTTTTGAAAATAGGCGATCTACAAGCTCACAATGCGTCGCATCGCGACGCATTGTGAGCTTGTAGATCTGCTATTTTCAAATGGCCAAAATATACGGCTGAAGTGGTTAATGTATGTTTTGTAATAATAATAAGCTAAATCTACAAAGTAACTACTAGTATCTAAAGTTTTCATATAATTGTAGTGGAGTAAAAGTACAATATTTTCCTCTGAGATGTAGTGGAGTAAAAGTAAAAGATTTGAAAATTGTATACTTAATATTGTCCATCACTGATGATTAGTGCTGGTTAGAAAAACAAACAGCCATGCAGTTACCTTGTAGTCTCTGTAAAGCAGCAGCTTGTCGGCACGCAGTACGACGTATTTGTCCTGGAATTTATGGCCCGACAGCAGCTTGGAGGACCCGTCCTTGAACTTCAAATGGTCTCCTTTCATCAACTGCATTCGGTCTGACGTAAAAAGAAAAACACAGTTCAGACAATCATATAAACATTCTATCTACACAAGTATCAGAGACAGAACAGTAATAAACACATCCTTTTTTTTATCCCACGATTTTGCAACCCATTTTTTCACCCAGTGCCAATTGCCTATGTAATCATGGGCGCTACTCTCCCTCTGCCAGCCTAGGGAGAGCCCAAAACTGAGCTCATGCTGTTATAGACTTAGGCATAATGTAAGATTACTACTTTCTATGTACTTTACCAACTGCAACATAGGTCTGCTTTTAAAGGCCTTGTTGGATGCAGGCGGGTAGAAGGGCAAAGGACAGACAGACTAAGTGTCTGCCTCTCAGTTACAGTACATGTGTGTGTGTGTGTGTGTGTGTGTGCAACAGTGACTTTGCAAAGTCTAATTAAAAACATGTCATGACACTGACCAGAAACATGGTCAGAAAGAGCTGAACCATCACCCACTCCTGCTCAGATAACGTAATATCATACCTGGAGCTATTTAAAGACTCATTGCAGAATACGACTGACCACTACAGCTTGACCAATGTGATTGCAACATGGACTTGAACGGTCAAGGCTCTCAGATGGAGAAACTGTTCTAATGATAACGTAATGAATGATACGTTGACCTTTTAGGTCAGGTATAAAGCATTGTCCAAAAGCCCAGTGGGCTAGCTCACAATCGCTGTGACTGGACGCGTCCTCTCCATCGCTAACATCTTCTGCTATGAGCTCTGTGTGATTGCATCCAATAAAGTGTTCGTCTGTACTACATGGTCCGTGGTTTCGTCAATACTTCAAAGCAAATAATCCACAATGCCTCCTTCAATGCACAAGGAGTTAGCAGGCCGCTTCTTATCACCTGACAGGGGGGGGAGTTCCCCGGTAGGATGTAGCGCGTGGAAAGAACACGTTATTCCAACCAGTTCCTTTCCCCTCCATCGGGCGCCCTGGCTGACCAGGGGGAGGCAGCATAGAGACCAGGATTACTTCATGTTTTTGTGAGGGTACCTACCCCCCTAGGGGACACGTGGAGAACAACATGCAAACTGCATACAGAAAGGCCCTTTCGTCAACCCCACCCCTAGGGTATGGGCACTGATGACGCGGAGGAGAGAACACATACTTTCTATCTACCAAATATCAGAGACAAGTGTGACTGTGTTTGTGTTCTCAAGTTTGGTATACAAGTCAGCAGTTAAGACTGAAATATTCATTAATCATAAAGGTGCATGAATGAGGTGTATTCATTAAATTGCGGTGCAGGACACAGGCAGACTTCCTCATTGTTTCAACTGCAAAGCCTTAGCAGTTAACCAATTAAGACCTGGAACTGTGGCATTTTTAGATTTGAGCTAAAAAGCATTATTTAACACTTTGGGCTATTCAAAAATAGCAGATATACAAGCTCGTAGCGCGGCACCGAGTGCCGCGCTACGAGCTTGTATATCTGCTATTTTTGAAAAATCGTGAAAGTGTGTGCAAATCTTTGAATATATATATTTTTAAAGCGAACATTTTTAACCCCAAATCTTTGCTTCTGGGGGGTCTCTGGAACAAAATATTTTGATGGGGGTCTGCGGCCAAATACATATAATTTTGGGGGTCCTTGACGTGAAAAAGATTGAGCACCACTGATATAGAAACATACGTTTTTCAGAATACTGTTGAGATTTTGGAGACATGTAGAATCGGCTTCAGGTCTCAATGGGTTAAAGGACAATAAATTCATTCCATTTTATACAGTAGGTGTATGTTGACTGCCGTCGTACAGCATGCCGTACCGTTATCACCGGCCACCATTTTGGTCCTCTCAAATTTCTTGATGACAAGGAAGGCTGATCCGGGGTCATCCAGCGAGCTCCACTCCAGCACCTGCTCCAGAATGTTCTCTTTGTGGTGCAACGGCCGTTCTGTTGAAAAGGCAAGAGCAACGGTTCTGTTGATTTTGTCGACTAAAACTATGACGAACAATGTCTGTTGACTACCTTTTTTTCACTTACAAAAACTAAATAAAAACTAAGCTATGATGACTAAAACTATTGTTGTATATTTCATAAACATAGATACAAATCTAAGTCATATGTTAGCACTTCACAAGTAGCCTACAGACAGGAGAGTGGATTCAGACAGAGAGGTGGCTGTGGCTGGGTGGGGCCGGGGTACAATTAGCATTGCCTTTTGTTTTACCTAGGAGACAGAGCGTCTATGCATTTGTCATCAAGGCTGACACCCTTCCCTTCCTGGCACTATACAGTTGCAAACGTATAGTGGGCCAGGGGAGGTGGGGTCCCACCTTTGAAGGCTGGCCCACCCGAATTGCAAGTTGATCAAAGACTGATGCAATCACCTCTCCAGATAGAGACATTAACATTTCAAGGCTGACTCAGTCACACATGTCCCTCCTATTTTTTTTAAATGTGCTATAAGTATTGACTCAAATGTAAGCTAGTGTGTGTGTGTGCCAGTCAGAGGCCGAAGGGCCGACGGTGGGGACCTCAGGGTCTCCATAGAAAGCTGTTTATACTCTGTTTGTGTTATGCAATAAATCGGAAGAAGTAACCTGACTGCTGGAGTGATGTCTCAATCCATTATTCAACCATTCATACACATCTCTGGAACATCAGACTAACTACAATATGGCGTTGTTGGCAACTAAAAGCAATAGAACCTTTACCAGAACATAATGAAGTCTGTGGGTTACAGATACCACACTATGACTAAATATATTGACAATTTCATAAACAAATAAAAACTGTGTTTGGGAGGGACTAGTGGAGAACAGATCCAGCGGAACTTAGACGAGTCATCATGGGTGCGTGCGGGTGTAGATCGGCTATTTTCGGGCATGCAGCTACAGTAAGTGAAAATCACCGCGATGCCATCACGGCCTGCCAAAACTAGCAGATGTACAAGCTTGTGAGCTTGGACATCCGCTATTTTTTAATAGCCAACGCAAAAATCTAAACCGATGGTTTTAACGGGTTAAAAAGACAACGACGGAAATAGCGATCTACAAGCTCACAACGCATTGCAGCACAATGCATTGAGAGAGAGCTTTCCCATTCTTTTATTGAATTGAAATGTTCATAATAACCCCCACCCACCGGAGCCCACATTGAATCTGACATAATGCTACATAACTAGACAAAAAGGAAAAACAGGGGAAACCTGATTTTGACCACTAGTTTAACACATTGAGTGCCAGTCACGTAGACCTACGCGAAGTGGCCTCGTTGGCCACGACACATTTCATTGTAGCACCACCGGAAACGGAATTATCCGTTTTTTTTTTTTTATCGCATCCGCTTCCTGTCTAGAACGAAACCTAAAAGTCGATTATCTCGGTTGTTCTTTTTCTCTTCGCTGATCACTGTTTAGCGTTCACCGCTGTAGCTTCAAGATGGCGGATCGCAAAGCGAAGCGGTCTTCACTGCTCGTCTCACACAGATCCCCCCTGTGTGTTTAGAACCAAATGAACGCGCAAATTTTAACGGATTTAACTGTGTCTGTGTCGACGTGAAGAAAACAAACAATAAATCGCTGGCACTGGTGAGTACATTATGAGATTAACCCATTAAGACCTGGAACTGTGTCATTTTTAGATTTGAGCTAAAAAGCATTATTTTACACTTTGGCTATTCAAAAATAGCAGATATACAAGCTCATAGCGCGGCACCGAGTGCCGCGCTATGAGCTTGTAGATCTGCTATTTTTGAAAAATCGTGAAAATGTGTGCAAACCTCTGAATATATATATTTCTAAAGCGAACATTTTTAACTCAAATCGTTGCCTCTGGGGGTCCCTGGAACAAAATATTTTGAGATGGGGGTCCGCGGCCAAATACATATAATTGTGGGGGTCCTTGACATGAAAAAGATTGAGCACCACTGATATAGAAACATGCGTTTTTCAGAATACTGTTGAGATTTAGGAGACTCGGTAGAATGTAGAATCGGCTTCAGGTCTCAATGGGTTAAGAATACCCCTTCACCCCATCTCCTCAGGGAGCTGCATGCCGGCAAACAAAAGAAGCAATTCTTTCATCATCTCCCTTTTTTTTCTCCCATCTCCCAAGTCATTAGATTATAATTGTCTAAAATGCCATCAGGAAATGATATCGGGAAAAAACCCATTACAAGTACACGTTGTTGTTCTCCTACTGTCATAACTGTGAGGTTCAAAACGTGCAATTATCCCCAGCAAAATCTGAACGTGATTAGAAAAAAACACTCATGTGCAAAATAGACCCATTATCTCGTGCTAATTGGTGAATAGGGGTACATGCTATCAGGGAAATAAATAAAAAAATCTAATCACAAACCCCCCACACCCGACCCCCCTCTCCACCACACTCCATCGCTTTTCATATCCCGGGCAAACAAAAAACAGAAGGCGTAAGTTATTCACAACAGTGGAATGGAATTAGCTCCTCCGTTCCCCTACAAATATCGGCTCCCCCCCCCCTTTTTCCTGCCTATGGCCCCGGATAACAGTGTTTATCTATAGCTATATCCTCCAAAAACGCCTAATGAACGCCCCCTTTTCCCCCTTTCCTCCTCTATGTTTTTTTTTTCTGAGCAAAAACCTGTCACGGCCCGACGACACCTTCAAATATAGCTCGACTGTTTACTCAAACACAGTGTCTGTGTGTCAACCCTCCCCGGAACTATGCTGAAGAGTCGTCTGTCTGTGAATATATATTAACCCATTGAGACCTGAAGCTGATTCTACATGTCTCCTGAATCTCAACAGTTTTCTGAAAAAACGTATGTTTCTATATCAGTGGTGCTCAAACTTTTTCATGTCAAGGACCCCCAAAATGATATGTATTTGGCCGCGGACCCCCATCAAAATATCTTGTTCCAGGGACCCCAAGAAGCAAAGATTTTAGTTAAAAATGTTCGCTTTAAAAATATATATATTCAAAGATTTGCACACATTTTCACGATTTTTCAAAAATAGCAGATCTACAAGCTCGTAGCGCGGCACTCGGTGCCGCGCTACGAGCTTGTATATCTGCTATTTTTGAATAGCCCAAAGTGTAAAATAATGCTTTTTAGCTCAAATCTAAAAATGACACAATTCCAGGTCTTAATGGGTTAAATTCAGTATTCAACGCACCTTTTGTTTTTTAGAAGAGGACGCTCTGTCCTCTGTAACTTTAGCGAGGGGGGGGTTATAGACACATAAAGTGTTGGTGGTTGTAAACTCTCAGTGAACTGACGAGGGGGGGGGCGCACGGGGACCGCCGGCTTAGTAACTCTGTGCAACCCAGGCTAACACTTTGGACTTCTGTCGATTTGACGCTTCCCACAGAGTGATCAAATGAAGCGGGTGGGTGGGTGGGCGAGGCGGGGATTGCATCTGCATGGCAAAGACGCGGTGCCCGTCGCCAGTGGTGGAGAAAGTACTCGCATGTTTTACTTAACAACCCATTGAGACCTGAAGCTGATTCTACATGTCTCCTAAATCTCAACTTTTCTGAAAAACGTATGTTTCTATATCAGTGGTGCTCAATCTTTTTCATGTCAAGGACCCCCAAAATTATATATATTTGGCCGCGGATCCCCATCAAAATATTTTGTTCCAGGGACCCCAAGAAGCAAATTTTTGAGTTAAAAATGTTCGCTTTAAAAATATATATATTCAAAGATTTGCACACATTTTCACGAATTTTCAAAAATAGCAGATCTACAAGCTCGTAGCGCGGCACTCGGTGCCGCGCTATGAGCTTGTAGATCTGCTATTTTTGAATAGCCCAAAGTGTAAAATAATGTTTAGCTAAAATCTAAAAATGACACAGTTCCAGGTCTTAATGGGTTAAGTAAAAGTATCAATTCTGCAATGTAAGAAATACTCTGTTGAAAGTAAAAGTCCGGAATTCAATATTTACTTGAGTAAAAGTAAAAACTTAATGGTATCAAAATGTACTTAAAGTACCAAAAGTAGAAAGGACTCATTATGCAGAATGTCCCGGTTCACAAGTTTTCAAATGTATAAAATGTGTTAAGATCTTTTGAAAATAGCAGATCTTCAAGCTCACAATGCGTCGCATAATGGCCCGAAATGTATATAGGGCTGAAGTGGGTAATGTATGTGTTCTAATAATAATCAAAATCTACAAAGTAACTAAAGTTTGATAAAAAATAATTGTAGTGAATAAAAGTACAATATTTGCCTCTGGGATAGTAGTGGAGTAGAAGTAAAAGTACTGAAAATCGGAAACACTCCAGTACAGTAAAAATGCCTCAAAATTTTACTTAAAGGTAGGGTAAGTGATTTGCTTTGGTTAAAATAAGTGTTAAATAGCTCTATATTCTGATAGTACTCATTGCTAGAGAGTGTTTGTTCAGTATTAGGAGTCTCCTTGTCTCTCCACCTCTTTATAAAACAGAAAATGCATTTTCGTTTCAGTTTCATTTCCAATTTTATCCAACCAGGACAGAGAACTCAATCAGGATACAGATTAAACAAGTGAAATTGGAAGTGATGACACTAAGAAATGAGCAGACAAAATTGGAACTGGAACACTATACAAATTAAGCTTAAAAATGGGTACTTTCTCCTGATTGGCTGAGATTTTGACACCTACCGAAAAATGTATTTTCTGTTTATTAAAGAGCTGGAGAGACAGGGAGACTCCTGTTACTGAAAAAAACACTCTATAGCAATGATTACTATCAGAATATAGTATTTTAACCTTTTAACAAAATACTTTTTGTTTTAACCAAAACATATCACTTACCCTACCTTTAAGTACAGTACTTGAGTAAATGTACTTAGTCACTTTATACACCACTGCCCGTCGCCACATGTTAATGCGACTCGCGGGCCCGGGGCCGACTCTCCCGCGCTGACCGCAAGATGAGGACATGAAGGTAAATTTATGACATGATGATGAGGGAGATATTAATTAATAACATGCATATCATCAAATTGTCTTGACACCGGGCCGGGGCTAATTTCTCGGTGTTCTTGCAACGTTCACGGACACACGGTTCATTAGGGAGATAGCAGCATAATCTGCTGATCGCGAGGCAGCGCATGGTCTCCGCATATGCCCTGAATGAGAATGGCCATTTAACCCATTAAGACCGGGAACGCATCCCAGTGTGTCATTTTTAGATGTCTTTGGGCTATTGAAAAATAGCAGATATACAAGCTCGTAGCGCGGCACCGAGTGCCGCGCTACGAGCTTGTAGATCTGCTATTTTTCTTTTTAAACCTGAAAATGTGCACAAGTCTTTGAATATATATTTACATTTTAAACTCAAATCTTTGCTTCTGGGGGTCCCTGGAACAACACATTTGAAGATGGGGGTCGGCGGCCAAATACATATCATTTGGGGGTCCTTGACATGATAAAGTTTGAGCGCCACTGATAAAGCAACATACGTTTCTTTTTTTTAACTGTTAGGGTTTAGAAGACATTTGTAGAATCCCCCAAAAGCAAAGACTTGAGTTAAAAATGTTTGCTTTGAAAAATATATATATTCAAAGACTTGCACACGATTTTCACAAACAATAGCCAAAGAAATGTAAAATTGACACAGTGATGCGTTCCCGCGTCTTAATGGGTTAAAATGTGATGCGTGAATCATCAATCGCTAATTGGACATGGATGGCAGCACACGTTTTTTCGGAGAGCAAAAAAGATTCGACTAGAACGAGCTCCAGGGCGTGAGAGAGAGAGAGAGAGAGCGTAGAAAAGTGTAGCCTTCACAGTACATATGCCTTTGGTTTAAAAAGGGATATTTCACTTTCAAACGTGTTTGGGGGTCATTTTAAAGTCTACTCTGGGCTTTTGTGAGCACCCCAGACACTTTTTAATGTTATTTGATTCAGTATTTAGATATAAATAAACCCATTGTAACTTCAAACTCCATTTTAACCATGTTAAATTAATTGAAAACACACGTCCGGGGTTCTGATGACTGATATTGTCCTTCTAATACATGAGGGAGCCGTGTTTTTTCAACGGAATACAGCAACTTAAAACTGTCTGGGGTGCTTCGCACACACGAAGGCTCTACGTCTTCCTGGTGGGGGCTCCTCACTGGCAGGTGAGTCAATAGGATACTACAGCAGTGACAACACACAAATGTGTGTGGGGAGGAATCAATTGGCATAACAACTAAATTGGGGAGAAAAAGGGGTTAAAATAATTGTTAATTGGCTACTCTAAATTAAGAAAATAAAGTGAAATATCCCTTTAACTTCATTGATGAAGTTAGTCAACGCTCCAAGATAAAGCTGCCCTCAAGCATTGACTATAAGGCAGGGGTCTTCAACATGTTTCAGGCCAAGGACCCCTTAGCTGAAAGAAAAACGAAGCAGGGACCCCTCAACATATTGTATGAAACTTTTTCATAGATAGCTTCTTTGTTTTTCAGCACTATCATCAGTGTTGTGTAAATGAATATACATATTTTTGTTTGTTTACACATTATTTGTTCTGATGATATGTTGGATTCATGTAAAATGTGTATTTTCGGACATAACTCCATACTTAGTAAACTTGAAGCTTGGCTCTGTACTTGGTCTGCTCTTTTTTCCCCTCAACAAACCTCTTAGCCGGAAATTGCAGATCTACAAGCTCACAACGCAGACCCGTTGTGAGCTTGTAGATCGGCTATTTTCTGTCAACGTTTCCCCCTCAGAATAGGGATGCCATAGGGTTCAAGTAGTTAATGTACTAAAAAAAGAAACTCAGATATTCAAACAGAGATTAAACTGGATGCTCGTCACACACAGCTGCACAGACCTAGCTCTCCGTTCTCGATGACCTCGAACGTTGTCCATAGGTTGTCCGCGTCGATGGCGATGTTCCTTATGCTCAGCGCACTTTCTGCAAGTTCATTGGAGCGCATACTCGGAGACAACTGAAACAAAAGCAGTGGTGGAAAGTAACTAAGTACATTTACTTAAGTACTGTACTTAAGTACAATTTTGAGGTATTTGTACTTTACTTGAGTATTTCCAATTTCCAATACTTTTACTTCTACTCCACTACATCTCAGAGGCAAATATGGTACTTTTACTCCACTACATTTACTTGAAAACTTTAGTTACTAGTTACTTTTCAGATATAAATTATGATATAATGAAACATACATTAACCACTTTAAACCTATTTTATACCTAGGCTATTTGAAAATAGCAGATCTACAAGCTCACAACGCGTCGCATCGCGACGCGTTGTGAGCTTGTAGATCTGCTATTTTCAAATATTTAGTACTTTTACTTTTGGTACTTTAAGTACATTTTGATGCCAATACTTTTGTACTTTTACTCAAGTATTTTTTTTATTCTGGACTTTTACTTGTAACAGAGTATTTTTATATTGCAGTATTGGTACTTTTACTTAAGTAAAGAATTTGAGTACTTTTTCCACTGCTGAACAAAAGAAAGACACGTGGAAATACTGATCTGATCAGCACACAGGAGACGCCACACATGAAGACACTAAAAAGACCGGAACTTCCCCTTGACATTTCTGACAAGAGTAATATTTCAGCAAAGTAGGGGAAATATTGATAGAGCAAATAGACGGTGTGAAATTATCGTGCACCCCCCCCGCCGATGCAGAGTCAAGTTCTTATACGTGCGGCCGAAACAGCCACTGGAGAAAGTAAATGTGCCGTCTGACTCCAGAGAGAGAGAGAGAGCGAGCGAGAGAGAGAGAGAGAACAGAGTATTAACCCTTTAAGACCGGGGACGCATCTGTGTCATTTTAGATTTCTTTGGCTATTCAAAAATAGCAGATATACAAGCTCATAGCGCGGCACCGAGTGCCGCGCTATGAGCTTGTAGATCTGCTATTTTTGAAAAATCATGAAAATTAGTTCAAATCTTTGAATATATATATTTTTTTAAAGCGAGCATTTGTAACTCAAATCTTTGCTTCTGGGGGGTCCCTATTATAAAACATTTTGAGATGGGGGTCCGTGGCAAAATGCATATCATTTTGGGAGTCCATAACATGAAAAAGTTTGAGAACCACTGATAATATAGAAACAGACGTTTTTCAAAAAAACTGTAGGATTTAGAAGACATTTGTAGTATCCCCAGAAGCAAAGATTTGAGTTAAAAATGTTCTCTTAAAAAAAGTTATACATATATATATATTCAAAAGATTTGCACAAACTTTCACGATAAATGCAAGCTCGTAGCGCGGCACTCGGTGCAGCGCTACGAGCTTGTAGATCTGCTATTTTTGAATAGCCCAAAGAAATCCCCCCCAAAAAAACGACACAGATTCTTTCCCGGTCTTAATAGGTTAATGTCAAACTGTGTTGCTGAGCAGCCCTCTTTAACCCCCTTCCAATTGTACCACTGCTACAAAACCTGGGAAAGAAGTCCATTACCTACAGCTGCCAGTGTGCCTTGTAAAATGCAATTACTCACACAATTAAATCAGACATTTCTTTGATTAGCTCGCTTTTGATTTATTTTAGTGGCGGTAATCCCATCAGGTTTAACCACCAATGCCTCGGCCCTATTCTATCAACCTCTCCACCTCTCTCGTTCCAACGTACTCCCTCCATCCCTCTCACTCTTTTTCTCCCTCTCCCCCCCCTCCCTCGCTCGCTCCTGCTCTCTTGCACTCTCGTCTCCTCTACTAGCTCCGTCTCTCTCATTTCACCTTTACGCCCTGGAAGACCCCAAGGGAAAGCCCTGCCCGCACGTGCACACACAAACTCTCACACACACACACACGCACACACACACCACCACACACGATGCACGCACGCAGGCACGCACGCACGCACGCACGCAGTAGTGTAAAGTAACTAAGTACATTTAATCAAGTACTGTACTTAAGTAAAATGTTGAGGTACTTTTACTTTACTGTTTACAATCTCCAATTGTCTATACTTTTACTTCTACTCCACTACATCTCAGAGGCAAATAAATATTGTACTTTTACTCCACTACAATTATTTGAAAACTTTAGTCACTGTCGACAGTTTACTTTGCAGATATAAATTATTACATTATAAAATGCACATTAACCACTTTAGCCCTATTATAATTATACCTAGGCTATCTGAAAATAGCCGATCTACAAGCTCACAACGTGTCGCATCGCGCCGCGTTGTGAGCTTGTAGATCTGATATTTCCAAACATTTTAGTACTTTTACTCTTGGTACTCCGAGTACATTTTGATACCAATACTTTTGTACTTTTACCCAATTAAATTTTGGAATTCCCGGACTCTTACTTGTAACGGAGTACTTCTACATTGCAGTATTGATACTTTTACTTAAAGTAAAACATTTGAGTACTTGTTGCCACCACTGCACCCACCACGCAGGTACAGATGCAGGCGCACACACGTGCACACTCTCTCGCCCCCCCCCCCCCCCACACACACACCCTACGGGCGCATCTTACCTTGATTAAACAGCAGTTCTCCGGCTGCCTCTTTTCCAGGTATACCTCGAAGATCAGGTCCCCAGCCGGAGAGAACTATAGCGGAGAGAACGATAAGAGAGAGAGACGTGCAGATCAGTGGGAAGTCGAGAAAAAAAACAATACAAGCCGGATTAATTGGCTTTTTGTTCTAAATTCCGGGGCCCCGGTGTGGTATTGCCCTAAATGGAGAGAGCTGAGAGAAAACATTAGAGGATTTGTGGGGAAAAGCAGAGGTCTTGTTCTCTTGCTGCGGGCGAACTTAAGCCCCCTGTACCTTTTAACGCGTTAAAACCGGGAACGCATACTGTGTAACCACCTTATTTCACACTTTGGGCTATTCAAAAATAGCAGATATACAAGCTCATAGCGCGGCACCGAGTGCCGCGCTATGAGCTTGTAGATCTGCTATTTTTGAAAAATCTCGAGGATTTTGTGCAAACCTTTGAATTTATGTATTTTTTTTAAAACAACATTTTTACCTAAAATCTTTGCTTCTGGGGGGGGGGGGGGGGGGTCCCTGGATCGAAATATTTTGAGATGGGGGTCCACGGCCAAATACATATCATTTTGGGGGGGTCCTCGGTGTGAAAAAGTTTGAGCACCACTGATAAAGCAACACAATTGCTGTTAGGATTTAGAAGACATTTGTAGAATCGGAACCTCAGGTCTTAATGGGTTAACACATTAAAACCGGGAAAGCATCTGTGTCATTTTAGGTTTTTAGCTTATGTGAGTGTGTGCATCGCGATTCTTCTTCGCAGATATACAAGCTCATAGCTCTATACAGTAGCTAAGCTTGTAGACCTGCTATTTTTGAAAAAACATATTTTTTAATATATATATATATATTTTTAAATCAAACATTTTTAACCCAATTATTTGCTTCTGGGGGTCCTCCTGGCACAAAACCTTTTCAGATGGGCGGCCGGCCGGCCAAATACATGGTCCTTGAGCAACCATTGATATAGCAACACACATTTGTTTCAGAAAACCGTTCGGATTTTAGAAGACCTTACTTCGAATCGGCCTCAGGCCTTAAAGGGTTAATGGATGTGAAAACCTGGCAACATTTAAAAAAAAAAAGAAGTGAAACACAAAAAGCCTGAAACTAAATCCAGGGGGGAAGGGGGGGGGGGGGGGGGGGGGGGTGAAGGTAGGACACACTCCCACGAAAAAAAAACGACAGGCATGCATCTCTCTTCTATATACCTTGGGCTGTTCTCACCTCGGGTGCACCTTGAATCTTCAAGTATCTTGTAAAAAGTCATGGCATGTGTTACCGAGTTAGGAGTGCATAAATATCAACGCGTACCACTCTAGCCCATTGAGACCTGAGGCGATTCTTAAAAATGTTTTCTAAATCCTAACAGTTTTTTTTTTTTTAAATCAAAAAGAAAAAAAATGTTCACGATTTTCCAAAAACAGCAGATCTACAAGCTCATAGCGCGGCACTCGGTGCCGCGCTATGAGCTTGTAGATCTGCTATTTCTGAATAGCCAAAGAAATCTAAAGTGACACAGATGCGTTCCAGGTCTTAATGGGCTAGAGAGAGAGAGAGAGAGAGAGAGAGAGAGAGAGAGAGAGAGAGAGAGAGAGAGAGAGAGAAACTCCTAGACATGGCCTTTTGAAATATCATGGAGCATTACGGAGAACGTTGCCAATGAGTAGGAAAGTTTTAATGACATCTTTCACGACCTTTTACGAGACGAGATGTCATAATAATGCTGTACAATCTTTGCGTTCCATGAACATGGAACGCCTTTAAATTAACTTGTCTTTGTTCCTGTGCAATAATGATCCATGACACAGAATGTACAAGATTCACTGTACATGCCATACACCGTGGCATTTAACAACTATATGAATTATTGCTATCAAAACATATTCCTCACGGCCATTAGGCTATCAATGTGTGGATTTATGTAGTGTACAGTATGTACAGTATACTGTATTTGCGTGTGTACTATAGGGCTGTCCTTCACTGAAGAAATTTGAAGTCGAATAATTGTCACACTTGCAGAGCGGTTTGAAAAAAGCCATTGAATGTTTTTAGACCGGCAGGATTCTAAAGGGAGATTTCTAAGAAAACAATTCCAATTCATTCAACATGAAAAAAAGAAGAAAAAAAAGCATAGAGAACGACTAATTAGCTAACAAAGTCTCGGTCGCGCTGCTGAGACCCAAGTGAATGACGCCCAGGGAGTAGCTGGAAGTCTGGTACTGGTGGAAGTTGAGAACGAAGGAGGGAGGGGAGGGGGGGTGGGGGTGGGGGGGTCAACTTGTCAGCTTTGTTCCTGCTGCAGGCAGGGGTCATACTGTATTTAACCCGTTAAGACCTGAGGCCGATTCTACAAAATTGTCCAGTTTTCTCAAAAAACGCATGTTGCTATATCAGTGGTTCTCAAACTATTTCATGTCAAGGACCCCCAAAATTATATGTATTGGGCCACTCCACCCCCCCCCCCCCCCCCCCCCCCACCTCCATCTAAAAAAAGAGTTCCAGGGACCCCCCCAGAGGCAAAGATTTAAAATAAAATATATATATATTCAAAGTTGTGTACGATTTAAAAAAACAACAGATCTACAAGCTCAAAGCGCGACACGAAGTGGCGCGCTATGAGCTTGTAGATCTGCTTTTTTATCTTGTATATCTGCTATAGCTTGTATATCTGCTAGTTTAGCTTGTATATCTTCCATAGCTTGTATATCTGCTAGTTTAGCTTGTATATCTGCTAGCTAACGCTAAAAAAATCTAAAATGACACCGATGCTTTCCCCAGCGTTAACGGGTTATAAAGGAACTGAATTCAGATTTCCGGCAGTACGATTATACAGTGCTATACAGTTAGTGTATAAGCTGCCACTTCTCTCCAAATGGACAAATAAGTGGACAGGGAAAAGAGACTTCCGTCCGTCGCCCCAGTCAATCTTTTTTGAAACGCCACACACACACACAAGACAGCGCCTGATGTTTTTGTCCGCCATTATCTCCTCTGTGCAGGTGAACGGAGGGGCCATTGTGGGCTCGAGGCCGGGGAGAACTGTATGTAATGAGAGTGTGTGGGTTGGTAACTGTACTTCCCGTTCCTCGCACAGAGCAACGTGCAAATTACAGTTATCCCGTTGAGACCGGGCGGGAACGCATCTGTGTGTAAACACTTAAACCATTATTTTATACTTTGGGCTATTCAAAAATAGCAGATATACAAGCTCTTAGCGCGGCACCGAGTGCCGCGCTATGAGCTTGTAGATCTTGTAGAGCTTGTTTTTGAAACATCGTGAAAATGTGTGCAAATCTTTGAATGTATATATTCTTTAAAGCAAATCTTTTTTTTACTCAAATATTTGCTTCTGGGTGTCCCTGGAACAAAATATTTTGAGATGGGGGTCCGCAGCTAAATACATATCATTTTGGGGGTCCTTGACATGAAAAAGTTTGAGAACCACTGATTTTTTGTTTTGTAGACATTTGTAGAATCCCCCCAGAAGCAAAGATTTGAGTTAAAAATGTTCGCTTTAAAAAAATACATACAGTATTCAAAGATTTGCACACATAGCGCGGCACTCGGTGCGCTTGTATATGAGCTTGTATATCTGCTATTTTTTTAATAGCCTTTAAGAGAGATCTTTAAATGACACACAGCTGCGTTCCCGGTCTTAACGGGTTATTCAAACCAACGGAGCGAGTACTGTAATTGTGAATGTCAGGCGTTGCTATAGGGCCACTCTTTGGTGTTCCTCCTCCTGACACTTTTGCCGGATCTCTCTCCGTCTTTGCAGAGAGAAAAGGAGGGCGTGCCGCGGTCATCCACTCATAGGAAATAGCATGCGTTACTTAAATATCTCGTCCGTGGAAAAAAAAAGGACGCTGGCAATTAGCGGCTCAAAGGGCACGCGCAGGGGAAGGGCTGAGCTGTTGATAAGAAAGATTTGAGTGAGAAGAAGTCATAAAAAAACGAATGAAGCAACGACAAAAAAAAAGAACTGAGGGGAGAGATTCATAACAATACTGGAAGCAAGGACATATGAAAATAATCATAATCATATATCATTAAACAATGTAATCATAAAACGTCTGGATGAAAACTGTTTTCAAATTGTAAATGGCAAGAGCAGCAGCTTAGGAACATAAATGTCAGGGTAGTGTGTGTGTGTGTGTGTGTGTGTGTGTGTGTGTGTGTGTGTGTGTGTGTGTGTGTGTGTGTGTGTGTGTGTGTGTGTGTGTGTGTGTGTGTGTGTGTGTGTGTCTACAGGGCAGGGCAGGCCCACTTATAGAGTACTCCCGTTCTGAATCACCGTTGCTGTCAGGCAGAAACCTTTCTGTTACTGAAGTATGTTGTGTGGTGACAACAGTTTATGTATTGTGTATTTCTCTCCGCCAGGCCGAAGGCGTGGCCGAGACTACAGTACGTTTTCTGCTCCATTCACTCTTTGTTTAACTTCTTACAGAAAAAGGCATCTGTATCTCGGCTCCTAAGCACTTTTTTTTTACAATGAATTTTGGCTGTGGCACTCAGAGCCAAACTGCCATAAATAAGCCGGGCACTGAATGAGTTAAGGTAAATGACAACTGCGTTAGTCGCAAACTAGCAAGAGCGCTATAAGCTGATTATAATGCATTATAAGTATGTTTATAATGCATTATAGACATGGGATGCAAATAGGAAGTGCTACCTCTGAAGTCCAATTCTTGGCCAACAGACTGTTTGGCAGGTGAATGCTGAGTCATTCTGGGCAAAAGTACTGTCACACCCCTGGCCCTCCCTTTTCTCTCACTCACTGAAACTCCTCCATTGAAGCACAGAACTAGAATTCTATCCCGATGTTCACCTGGGAGAGATTTATAATAGCATTGGCTATCGATCGAGCGACCCTTCCGCCAGAGTGGCAGGTTTGTTCTGAAAGCCCGCCCACGGTGACAGAGAGAGAGAGAGAGAGAGAGAGAGAGAGAGAGAGAGAGAGAGAGAGAGAGAGAGAGAGAGAGAGAGAAGGAGAAGTAAACAACTTAGTTTCAACAACACTGGCGTATGATTTCTTAGTTACTTAACTTTTTCGGAAAGTACTTGGCATAAAGGTTAACAGGAACATTAGCCTTATTCTTTCCTCAACCACTCTCGTTCCCTTTTCCATCCACCCACCCCCCATTTCAGACAGAAAACGCTACCCCCCCCCCCCCCCCACACACACACACACACACACACATCCAGCAGTAACACTTTCTATGAAGCCCACGTCTATACTATTTTACAAACATACTTGTATTGTAATTTGCTTATAACAATGATGTATATTGAGTTATATGTATACAGTATAGAACTCGATGCATATTGCATGTTATAAGTAGTGTTTATAAGGCATTCTAGACGTGTGTCTTCATAGAAAGTGTTGCCCACATGGTGTTGACTTACTGTGGTGTCCTTCTTGTCATTCCAGCGAACGATGAAACTGTTTTCCTTCTCCATCTGCTGCACTTGGTCCTCGTTGACCTGGTGGAGGAAGCACACAACAGACACACACACGCACACGCACACGCGCACACACACACACACACACACACACACACACACACACACACACACACCAATGAGTTGGTGCAGGCGAGGCCGTGCCTGTACCACCTTAGGCAGTTAACCCATTCAAACCGGGAACACATCCGTGTCATTTTTGGATGTCTTTGGCTATTCAAAAATAGCAGATCTACAAGCTCATAGCGAGGCACTCGATGTCCAGATGCGTTTTAACCACTTTAACCATATTTCATACTTTGGCTATTCAAAAATAGCAGATATACAAGCAGATTTACAAGCTTTTACTCAAGTACTGTACTTGAGTAAATAATTGAGGTATTTTTTACTATCTTTAGTATTTCCATTTTCAATACTTTATACTTCTACTCCACTACATCTCAGAGGCAAATATTGAGTTTTTTTTTTATCCACTACAATAATTTCACAGCTTTAGTAACTATTTACTTCATAGATTTCGATTATCATTACAAAACACACATTAACCGCTTAAGCCATATTTTCCACTATTGGCTATTCTAAAAAATCTATATTTTTGAAAAAGTTTGACATATTTTGAAAGATTTTAGTACTTTTAGGAGGAGAGGAGAGCAAAAAAGGATGACAAAAGACACTCCTGGAACAGACTGTTTGTGACGATGGGGACTGAGGAGGCTCAACGCTCAGGAAGAGCTTCTTCCCGGTGGCTGTCAGAGTCAACAACAACAACATGGACAGTAGGAAATAAATACAATAAAATATCTTGTTGCTGTCGGGAAGAAGCCTTTTTCTCCCGATTTCAACTTTTCTTCTCGTAAATTACTACCGCCCTACTTGATCATACTACAGCGTCACACAAAAGTATCAAAAGTAGCAGATCTGCAAGCTCGAAAGCTTGTAGATCTGCTACTTTTGGCCCGGACGGCTAGGGTATAGCGGTCCGGGAACCTAGGGTTCGAATCCCGATCTCGGCGACCTTTACTGCGTGTCACTCCCCCTCTCTCTCTCTCCCCATTTCCTGTCAGACTACTGTATACTAAATAATAAAGGCAGAACCCCCCCCCCCCCCCCCCCCATACAAGCTGCTATTTAAAAGAAAAATCTTGAAATGTGTGCAAATCTTTCAATATATATATATATATATATATATATTTCTAAAGCAAACATTTGTAAAATATTTTGTTCCAGGGACCTCCCAGAAGCAAAGATTTGAGTTAAAAATGTTCAAAGATTAAACATATATTTCAAAGATTTGCACGAATTTTATCAATTTTTCAAAAAATAGCAGATCTACATAGCTCATAGCACTCGGTGCCGCGCTATGAACTTGTAGATCTGCTATTTTTGAATAGCCAACGTATAAAAAAATAATGGTTATGGCTCAAACATAAAATTACACAGATGCGTTCCCGGATTGAATGGGTCACACACGCACACGCGCACGCGCACACGCACACGCACACGCACACGCACACGCACACACACACACACACACACACACACACACGCACACACACACACGCACGCACACACACGGGGGGCTAACCACCGGAATGAGACCGTTAATGGTGTCACTCCCACAGAAAGTGTAGAAGTGGGTCGCTCCACTAAGACTTTCAGAAACTCATTTCAAAGTGGCAAGTTGGCGGTGATTGTTCGACGTTCGCTCAGCACCAAAAAACTGAATAAAAAAAGGAAGGGGGGGGGCGCCACACTTTTCCCTTTACAAAAAGGCTCTGGGTGTGGGAAATGACATTTTTTATTCCGGCTTTTTTTTTCCTATCATTTTCAGAGAACAATTTGCTTTGTTAGAGTTATACGCATGGCAGAGAAGATTGGAGCAGAGGAAGAAAAAGAGGGAAAAAAAAGAAAGAAAAACGCACGCTATACACCTCTCTCTGTGTGTGTGTGTGTGTGTGTGTGTGTGTGTGTGTGTGTGTGTGTGTGTGTGTGTGTGTGTGTGTGTGTGTGTGTGTGTGTTTGGGCCTGATAAAGGGGCCCAGAAGACGGCATTCCAACGCAGAACCGGCAACTTTAATTAGTGAAGCGTCTCAATCGTTTTGTGTCAGCGTGCGTTTTCTTCTTTTTTTTCTCCTCCCTTTTCCCCGCTGCTATTGGGGCCCATCGTCGTCGCTGGAGCTTAACCCATTAAGACCGGGAACGCATCAGTGTCATTTTCGGGATTTCTTTGGCTATTCAAAAAATAGCAGATCTACAAGCACGTAGAGTGCCGCGCTACATCCTAACAGTTTTCTGAAAAAAAAACGTATGTTGCTATAATGAATGGTCCTTAAAACCTTTTTCATGTCAACGACCCACAACATTATAAGTATTTGGCCGCGGACCCCCATCTCAAAATATTTTGTTCCAGGAACCCCCCCAGAAGCGAAGATTTGAGTTGAAAAAAATAAAAATATTTGCACAAACGTTCCACTATTGTTCAAGTTCATTCTGCTATTTTTTGAACAGCCAAAGTATAAAATAATGGTTTACAGAACGTGGTTACACGGATATGCGTTCCCCGGTTTAAATGGGTTAATGGCTATTTGTCATGCGAATGACGGCGTCCCGAACCGATTTGGAGCAAAAGCGATCCTCCTTTTCAGCGTCAGAACAAGAGGGGATCAGGACCACTCTGATGGGTATTAGCATTCCCCTCAGAGCCGCTGATGCATCCCGTAAGCCCAGGCAGCGCTCCAAGTATAACACTGATACCCTCTCCTCTCCTCTCCTCTCCGCCCCCCTGCTCATCTGATCTTGTGCTAACTTGTTAAACGACTAGGGGGTCGGGGGTGTGACAACCTTGTCTTTTGGAAACCTAGGCAGAAGATCAAAAAGGTCCCCAAGACTCCCCCCATGAGGGAATTAACCGAGTTGTCAAACTTTTTCATTTTTTTTCCCCCACATCGTAACACATTACCTACCAACAACGGTTATACTCGTTGTTGGAAAAATACCCCGTTATCTACCCATGCACGAGTATAACCGTTTTTCAAAATAAAATATATATATATATATATATATATTTTTTTTATTTATCCACACAGAACCAAAGATATCGTGATCCAAAGATTTCTAGCTCCATTCACTCCTTGGTTAACTTAATTATTACTTCCTGTAAATCCTGTATCTCGGCTCCTGTGTACTTTTTTTTTGACCATGTTATTTTGGGTGAAACATGCTATTTTCAATTGTCTGCAATTATGGAACGGATTACCGCAATCGGATACTTTTTTTCCACGATTCTACGAGACTCCTGTGTGTGTGTGTAATGAGGGGATCACCGTGAGGACGGTGATCACGGAAAATATTTTGTGACTACTTAAAAAATGTTTTTTTAACATTGAATGTAATGCTGGCAGTGGGGGAAAAAAACCTCTGGCAGGGAATGTGTTCATTTCAAGAATAGCAAATATACAGTGTGTATTCCCTGCAGTATGTCGTCTCTGTCGGGGTGGAAACCTCATACAGTGTATGTCCAAAACCGTTGCTTTTTCAGGATTCAAATTCAAAAATAGCAAAAGTCGCAGATCTATAAGCTCAAAACGCACCACGTAGGGCATTCATTTACAAAAAAACATAACAAATGATATGGAGTATGGATATAAGAGGTTTATGTCAGACAGCAACTATATATAGTATTTTTCTTAGCTGTGTATTGCTGACCTTTGATCTGAATTTCACTGTTTTATTATTTTGTTTGTCTTTAACAGTTTAAGACCTGGAACTGTGTCATTTTTAGATTTGAGCTAAAAAGCATTATTTATTTTACACTTTGGGCTATTCAAAAATAGCAGATCTACAAGCTCATAGCGCGGCACCGAGTGCCGCGCTATGAGCTTGTAGATCTGCTATTTTTGAAAAATCGTGAAAATGTGTGCAACTCTTTGAATATAAATACTTTTAAAGTGAACATTTTTTCCTCAAGTCTCTGCTTCTGGGGGTCCCTGGAACAAAATATTTTGATGGGGGTCCGCGGCCAAATACATATTATTTTAGGGGTCCTTGACATGAAAAAGATTGAGCACCACTGATATAGAAACATATGTTTTTCAGAATACTGAGATTTAGGAGACATGTAGTCTAACACAGTCAGACATGACCTAAAACGCCACGTCATGCAACGTCTGAAACAAACAAACAAAAACGTTTGCGGCGGGCGGGCGGGCTGTGACTCACGCCGAAGAGGGGGACGTAGTTGCCGATGAGGTCGTGGACCACGGTGACCTCCAGCGGGGTCTGCCCGCGCGTCTGGAACAGGCAGGAGGAGAAGACGGAGGCCAGCCGCCGGCTCGCCATCTGGTTGAGGTGGGAGCACTGCTGGATCCTGTGGAGCAACACAGGGAGAGACGGAGAGGGAGGGCTGCGTCAACACAGGCTTATATACAGCAGTGGTTCTCAAAGTAGGGGGGGGAGTCCGGGGTCCTTAGGAGAGGGGGGGTACCCCCCCAGCTAAATGTGTTACCTTGGCTATTTAACCCTTTAAGACCTGAAGCCGATTCTACAGTACATGTCTCCTAAAGCTCAACAGTTTTCTGAAAAACGTATGTTTCTAACAGTGGTGCTCAATCTTTTTCATGTCAAGGACCCTCAAAATGATATGTATTTGGCCGCGGACCCCCATCAAAATATGTTGTTCCAGGGACCCCCAGAAGCAAAGATTTGAGTTAAAAATGTTCGCTTTAGAAATATATATATTCAAAGATTTGCACACATTTTCAAGATTTTTCAAAAATAGCAGATCTACAAGCTCATAGCGCGGCACTCGGTGCCGCGCTATGAGCTTGTAGATCTGCTATTTTTGAATAGCCAAAGTGTAAAATAATGCTTTTTAGCTCAAATCTAAAAATGACACAGTTCCAGGGCTTAATGGGTTAAAAAATAGCTGATGTACAAGCTCGCGTGAGCTTGTACATCTGCTATTTTTTTTAACACGTTCTGAAAAATCGTGAAAGTGTTGTGAAAAATCTTGAATCATTTTGAATATTTTAACGCAAAGCTTCTCTTCTTGGGGTCCCTGGCACGACATATTGTCATGCGGGGGTCCGCGGCCAAATAATATATCAATTTGGGGGTCCTTGGTACAAAATAGTTTGAAAACCACAGATGTAGAGAACACATTCATGTACAAGTACAGGCGCGCACACATGCGCGCGCACACACACACACACACACACACACACACACACACACACACACACACACACACACACACACACACACACACACACTTTTGATTCTTTCGTGTGACTCTGATCAAGTAAATGCATTCATTTATGAAAAAACACAGAGATAAGAGGTTGCTGCCCCGACAACAGTGATGTTTTGGCTCGTTTGTTCTCTCTTGCCCTTGCTTGCAACCCGCACACGCACGCACACACACACACACACACACACACACACACACACACACACACACACACACACACACACACACACACACACACACACACACACACACACACACACAGAGAGAAACGTTTGTGGAGAAAGATGCTAGGCTTGGGTCCAACTTCAGCAACCAGAAAAAAAAAGAAAAGGCCAATTAAGTCTTCTTCAAACATGGTGCGTCATTAGCATAATGCAGGCTAATCACACAGCTCTCTCTCTCCGCTGTGGCTTTGTGAGGGTGAAGCACGTGCGCTGTGTAAGCATCTAGCCAAACAGGACATCAGCTCTTTGCTTGTGTCTTACTTAACCCATTAAGACCGGGAACGCATATACTGTGTGTCATTTTTGAGATTTCTTTTGACTATTCAAAAATAGCAGATCTACAAGCTCATAGCGCGGCACCGAGTGCCGCGCTATGAGCTTGTAGATCTGCTATTTTTGAAAAGTCTTGAAAATGTGAGCAAATCTTTGAATATCTATTTTTTTTAAAGCGAACATTTGTAACTCAAATGGGGGGTGGGGGGGGTCTGTGTCCATATGCATACTCTAAAAATGTTTTCTGAATCCTAAGAGTGGTGCTCCAACTTTTCCATGTCAAGGACCCCCAAAAATGATATGAATTTGGCCACGGACCCCCATCTCGTAACATGTTGTTCCAGGGACCCCCAGATGCAAAGATTTGAGTTAAAAAAAAGTTTGCTTTAAAACAAAGATTTGCACACATTTTCCAAGATTTTTCAAAAAATAGCAGATCTACAAGCACTCGGTGCCGCGCTATGAGCTTGTAGATCTGCTATTTTTGAATAGCCCAAAGACATCTTAAAATGACACGGATGCGTTCCCGGTCTTAATGGGTTAATACTACAAGAAAGTGGCAGAGTTAACGGGATGGTGCTGGCGAGTCACAGAACACGACCTCTGGCCATGTTCTACACGCAGTGAGTCTCGACCTTTCAAGGACCCCCCCCAG
Source organism: Gymnoscopelus microlampas (assembly GCF_963454915.1). Lineage (NCBI taxonomy): Eukaryota > Metazoa > Chordata > Actinopteri > Myctophiformes > Myctophidae > Gymnoscopelus > Gymnoscopelus microlampas. The sequence goes on along the minus strand of NC_139956.1, from coordinate 18,174,579 downwards.
TTTGATTGTGCGTACTGTAAGGTCACGGACCCCCCGTTTGATAATATTTTTACCTCTGGGCCCCAAGCTTGTATATCTGCTATTTCTGAGTGTCCAAATGGACCCTAATTTATCGGTTCCATTTTGGTTCCACTCTCAGAGTTACAGACCGGTATAAGGGTCCATTCGGTGTTTAACCATCATCTAGCTGGGGGACCCCCTAGCACCCCCTCAAGGACCCCTGGGGGTTCCAGGACTCCACGTTGAGAACCAGCGAACTACAGTACAGTACCTGCCGTGTTCTGTTCCGTCACATGCATGGGAGGGCACTGAGAATGCCTGCTGTGTGTGTGTGTGTGTGTGTGTGTGTGTGTGTGTGTGCGTGTGCGTGTGCGTGTGCGTGTGTGTGTGTTCATGCGTGTGTGTGCGTACGTGCGTGCGCGCCCATGCGCGCGCGCGCGCGCGCGCGCGCGTGTGTGTGTGTGTGTGTGTGTGTGTGTGTGTGTGTGTGTGTGCTCGTTCAAGTGCATAATGAACAATGTTATTATGTCCAAATCCCAAAAGGAAAGAGGACCTGAACACAAGGTCACTTTGCAGGGACAATTTCCAGGAGCTCGTTAAGGAAAGGGCTACCTGGGGGTTAAACGGCCAAAGTCAGGGTCAGCGGTACATTCTGCTTAGAGCCGCGGGGTGGAAACATCTGGCATGCAGCGGCCAAGGGGTTGAGATTGGGGTCGAAGGTCGGGAACCCAATGCATGTCGATGTAATATATATGCATGAATAAAGTCAATATTACTACTGCAAGGCAAGCACACAGGAAAGTGCATGTGCTCGTGTGGAGTTGCGTGTGTGTGTGTGTGTGTGTGTGTGTGTAGTGTACCTGTAGAGATGTTGAAGTAGGGCTTCTAAGGTCGACCTGTTTATCTTTGGCAGACTCTGGATGAAGGCCGAGTACTTCTTCACTCTCTGCTTCTCGTCCTTCTCGTCTACAACACAGCAACAAGAGATGTTTTCTTTTTAAATGGTGCATTTATATAGCGCTTTTGTCCAAAGTGCTTCACATAGCGCATTACATTCACCCATTCACACACACATTCCCACACCAATGGCGGAGGAAACCACGCAAGGCACCAACCTGCTCATCGGGAGCAATTAGGGGTTCAGCGTCTTGCTCGAGGACACTTCGACATCAACTCTGGGGGAGCGCGGGATCGAACTGGGAACCTCGCGGTTCCCATCCGGCCGTTCTACCGGCCACTACACCCCTGAGCCACTGCCGTCCTAATCTCCCCTAAATTTCTCCCCAATTTAGGCCACGTCCACATGGAGACGTTTTTAGGTGTATCCGCAAAAGGTTTTAATCGTTTAGACGTTTCGTCCGCACGAAGTCGGCGTTTTGGGTCCGCGAATACGCTCATTTCTGAAACCGGGTCCCAGAGTGAATAACTCTGAAGACGCCACCCTTGCGTCTCCGTGTGTACACCTAAAGACGCATTCCTGAATCCATGACGCCATAGCTCCCCCGCACGCGCCGACCCCCCGACCCAATAACAACAAACATGGCGGCCCCCGTCAGCGTTTGCGTTCGTGCTGCAGAAGCTACTTAGCGCGATAGGGGCTTTTACAGCAAAATGTACTGCTCCTACACTACCACCGTCAGCAACAAGTGGACATGGAGAACTGCATATACAACCTGCTGTTTGTGTTTACATCGCACTCTTCTTCTCTCTTTTTGGTGCTTTGTGGCAGCTTTACAGCGCCACCCACATGCCGGGCATATATACTACAGCCTTTTCAGTGGATTTGTGGTGTTTTCAGTGGTTTCGTGTGGACACACATTTCTTGAGACGATTCCGTGTGTACGGTAAACTAAATCAATACTGCAATGTAGAAGTACTCTGTTACAAGTAAAAGTCCGGAATTTGAACTTTACCAAAATTATTGGTGTCAAAATGTACTTAAAGTACCAAAAGTAAAAGTACTGAAATGTTTAAAAATAGCAGATCTACAAGCTCACAACGCGTTGCGATACGACACGTTGTGAGCTTGTAGATCTGCTATTTTCTGTGAAGAGAAAAAAGGAGGGGACCACGTACAGTATAGACCCCGGGGGACCTCATTCAATGAAGTACTGTATAGAGTGGTTAAATGTGGCCCCGTATGTGCTGTACATATATACGTATGTGTTAGTTTTATGCTCTTTTTGTACTGATAATGCATGTGTGTAAATGAAGTCTGGTGCAGAAAGCCACAGTAGAATCTCTTTTTAACCCATTAAGACCGGGAACACATCATTATTTGATACTTTGGCTATTCAAAAATAGCAGATAAACAAGCAAACATCTAGAACTCACATCTTTGCTTCTGGAGGTCCCAAAATATTTTACAGATGTTCGCTTTAAAAAAATATATATTCAAACATATTTTCCGCGATTTAACAAAAAAAAATAGCAGATCTACAAGCTCACAGCGCGGCACTCGGTGCCGCGCTGTGAGCTTGTATATCTGCTATTTTTTTATATAGCCAAATAAATCTTAAAATGACACAGATGCGTTCCCGGTCTTAATGGGTTAAAACCTACTGGGTGTCTGGGGACGATTTTCCGTGATTTTTTTTACAACAGGCCATGTTTTTTTTTGGCAGTTAAATCTCTTAAACTGCCACTAAATGTCACATAACTCACGACCAGGATGACACCGAGTCGACTGCACTTGGATGCAACACAAAAAAAAACGTATTATTCTGTGTGCATTCGTATATAGAGGCTTGTGCCAAGCACAATGCACTGCAGATAAATGATGGGCCAATGTCTCTGTCTTTCTTCAGCATGATGTCACAATAATGTGTGCTTCACGCAGTGGTGTAAAGTAACTAAGTACATTTACTCAAGAACTGTACTTAAGTATGTTTACTTTACTGGAGTATTTCCAATTTGAAAAGAACTATAAAAACTATATCCACTATAATTATTTGAACACTTTAGTTACTAGTTACTTTGCAGATATAAATTATTATATTATTAGAACATACATGAACCACTTTAGCTTTATACCTTGGCTATTTGCAAATAGCCGATCTACAAGCTCTCATCGCGACGCGTTGTGAGCTTGTAGATCTGCTATTTTAAAACATTTTAGCACTTTTACTTTTGGTACTTTAAGTACATTCTGATACCAATACTTTTGTACTTTTACTCAAGTGCATTTTGAATTCCAGACTTTTACTCGTAACAGAGTACTTCTACATTGCAATATTGATACTTTTACTTAAAGTAAAACATTTGAGTACTTCTTTCCACCACTGTTCTTCAGTATGATGCAGTCACACAATAACGTGTTGCTTCATACTGTACGTACCCAGGGCCGACACCCAGTAGGGGTACAGCTCCTTAACCCATTGAGACCTGAAGCCGATTCTACACGTCTCCTAAATCTCAACAGTTTTCTGAAAAACGTATGTTTCTATATCAGTGGTGCTCAATCTTTTTCATGTCAAGGACCCCCAAAATTATATGTATTTGGCCGCAGACCCCCATCAAAATATTTTGTTCCAGGGACCCCCAGAAGCAAAGATTTGCGTTAAAAATGTTCGCTTTAAAAATATATATAATCAAAGATTTGCACACATTTTCACGATTTTTCAAAAATAGCAGATCTACAAGCTCGTAGCTGTATATCTGCTATTTTTGAATAGCCAAAGTGTAAAATAATGCTTTTTTAGCTCAAATCTAAAAATGACAAAGTTCCAGGTCTTAATGGGTTAACGTGTTGCTCCATACGTACCCAGGGCTGACAGCCAGTAGGGGTACAGCTCCTTGGCGAGCAGGGCGTCCTCCGCCCGGGACAGGAAGGTCTTCAGGGTGTCCGTCACGTCCTCCAGACGGTGCTCCTTGTGGCGGAGCTTGACGTTGCGGGCGTCGCGGCCGAACTCCTCCAGGAGCAGAGCCACGCGGCCGGGGTCCCCCGGCCTCTCGTACACTCCCTCCTGGTACAGACCTGGGGGTGGAGAGAGGAAGATAGAAAGACATGGGTGGATGGATGGATGCTCAGTTGGGGGGGGGGGTGTGGGTAAATGGATAATGTATGTGGGTTGGTTAGTACAGTAGAGCTCTTCACAGGTCTAAAAAAACGGACCGGAACCGAAATGGAAATGTGAAATCTAATCCGATAGGCTCTATGCACAGCAGCCATATTGGACAGAAATTGGGCCCCTTCCACCTTCACAGGTGATACCAATGACACTAATGAAGGCTCTGTTCCATTTAGTGTAGCACGGTGGTTCTCAAACTTTTTAATTTCAAGGACCCCCATAACTCTGAGAGTGTACAAATGGAACCCAAATGGACCCGGGAGGGTCCATTTGGTTCCATTTGTACACTCTCAGAGTTACACTCTCTCAAGGAACCATGAGGGTCCCTGGACCACACTTTGAGACCCACTAGTATTTCTAGTGAGCCAACATGCACAACATCAGCACCCTGACTCTGTTTGACCCGAATGGAACAGAGCCTTCATTAGTATCATTGGTAACACCTGTGAAGGAAGTCAGAAGAGGCCCAATTTTTCTCCAAAATGGCTGCTGTGCATAGAGCCTATTCCTAGAGCCGAGAGCCGTTCCGAGATTTTTTTCAATTAACTAAACTAAACCCGGGTGCACCCGTGACCAGTGTTGTCAGATTCTGTGAGAGAAACAAGCAACCAGGCCTCGGAAAACCAGCCCAAAAGAAGCGACTATGGGCCACATGAGCACTTTAAAATATACATCAGCTATTTGAAAATATCAGATCTACAAGCTCACAAGATTGTAGATCGGCTATTTTCAAATTAAATCTTAAGGGGAAATTATAATAAGCAGATCTGGCAACCCTGCCCGTGACAATTTCGTCCGATTCCGAGCTGTTCCGACTTTCTTTTCTTTTTTTTGACCCGGACTCTAATTGGACCGGTGAAATTTGTTTTCGAAACGATTATTTCCGAGATTCCGAGACAGACTCGACCCAGACACCCCTTCAAAAAAGCGCATACAAAACTACAAAAATAAATAAATAAATATGCGCAGAGGTATTAATTTAATATGCGTGACAAAAGGTTTTCTTTGCAAATAAATGTGGACTTTATGAATTTAAGAATCAATATTGACCAATGACCATTTTATGATCAAAGCTTTGCTTTCACCTCGTCAGAGGAATCCATGATTTGCAGCGGTGTTTTCAAATCAGCCTGGCAGCTGGCTTGCCTTGCAGTATGGTGGCGTGCATGCATTGCGCACCACCAATTTTCTTTTGCGCGGCAGTAGGCCAATCTGATCTTAAACCAGCCTAAAACATCACGCAAGATGCACAGCCATTCATGTTGCTGCTGCACTAACCTGATCCTAGGTCAGTCTAAAACATCACACACAAGTTAAACAGCACATCATTGCGTTTCTCTCCTGATTAGTGCAGCCGCGCACACACACACACACACACACACACACACAGAAGGCATTACTACGGGTCTTTTCGTATCCACTCCGATTACGACGCGGTACCGAGTGATTATGATAAAACACGGTTCCGACAGGGTGCGGGTCTCAAGTCCTGTCGGGTATTTTGGGAATCGGGGGGCCGGTGAAGAGCTCTACTGTATAGTATGTTAGGAAGACAAACAAGTATGAGTAAAGAGATGAATATTTTCTACATCACCACCCATCCGTCTGGCTGCTGCCTGGAAGGCTAATTCATTCATTCATTCATTCATTCAATCATTCTTTAGTTATTTATTACCATAAGTTTGAAATAAATAAATAAAATCCAGCGTATAAAATCACAGTGTGTCAAATGTATTCATGGATTATGTAGTGGAGCAGTGAGCACAGCAGTCAACTCATGTTCACTTTAACCCATTTAGACCGGGAAAGAATCTCTGTCATTTTTAGATTTCTTTGACTATTCAAAAATAGCAGATATACAAGCTCATAGCATGGCACGGAATGCTGCGCTATGAGCTTGTAGACCTGCAATTTTTAGAAAAATATGTGCAAATCCCTTTTTTTTAACTCAAATCTTTGCTTCTGCGGGTCCCTGGAACAAAATATTTTCAGATGGGATGGGGTCCGCGGACAAATATATATTATTTTGGGGGTCCTTGACACAAAAAAAGGTTTGCAAACCACTGATAATATAGTACATATAGACAACATAAGTAAAAAAATAAAATAATTTTGTTTACATTTGTAGAATTCCCAGAAGCAAAGATTTGAGTAAAAAATGTTCGCTTTAAAAAATATATATATATTCAAAATAAAGATTTGCACACATTTTCATGAAAAGAAAATAGCAGATCTACAAGCTCAAAAATAGCAGATCTACAAGCTCAAAAATAGCAGATCTACAAGCTCGTAGCGCGGCACTCGGTGCCGCGCTACGAGCTTGTAGATCTGCTATTTTTGAATAGCCCAAAGAAATCTACAAATGACAGAGATACGTTCCCGGTCTTAAAGAGTTAAATAACCGGGACTGGCATTTGCCAACAAAAAAACTAAAAACTGAATGAAATGTAAACAGTAAGTGAAGTAAAACAGTCGGGGCACTGTGTGAAAGAACTTCACCGTATCAGTATTCTGTCTATGGTCTGCCTCTGTGGGCTTTATCCAAAACCCCATAAAGCTACAGACCTTTTCACACTTGACAACATAAGCATTCTAAATGGGACCGAGAGTCTTTTTTTGTTGTTGTTGCTGCAGTGTATGTGAATATCAGTGGCTGACAGGAAAATAAACTTGGACCTTTAAGCGGTTCCCCTAGCAACACAATTCCATTGACAAGGTCTATACAATCCATTTAACCCTTTAAGACCGGGAACGCATGCTGTGTCATTTTAAGATGTCTTTGGCAATTCAAAAATAGCAGATATACAAGCACATAGCGCGGCACCGAGTGCCGCGCTATGAGCTTGTAGATCTGCTATTTTGTGCAAATCTTTGAATATATATTGTTTATAGCAAACATTTGTAGCTCAAATCTTTGCTTCTGGGGGATTCTATAAATTAGTTTTTTGAAAAAAACTATGTTGCTTTAATATCAGTGGTTCTCAAACTTGTGTCAAGGACCCCCGAAATCATATGTATTTGGCCGCGGACCCCCATCTCAAAATACTTTGTTCCAGGGACCCCCAGAAGCAAAGATTTTAGTTAAAAAACTATATTTATATAGAAAGATTTGCACACATGTTCACCATTTTCCCCCAAAAATAACAGATCTACAAGCTGCATAGCGCGGCACTCAGTACCGCGCTATGAGCTTGTATCTGCTATTTTTCAATAGCCAAATAAATCTACAAATCACACACAGACGCGTTCCCGGGTCTTAATGGCTTAAACTCTGCTACACAACACAACAGGAGGGACATGAAATTCAGCGGAGAATAATGCCACAAGCAGAGCCAGGGAACAGCTTTTTAGAGCCTGTAAAAAAAAAGTACATTGCAGCCGCACAACCGGGACAACGAGTTTGCTGATAAAAACGGTACAGTACACACACACACACACACACACACACACACACACACACACACACACACACACACACACACACACACACACACACAACCTAATTTACCTATCGGTGTCAGTACTCACTAGCATGGTAAACCCTCCCTCCGGAAATGTCATTTCCATTTGATTTCAGGAGTGAGTCTGGCATGAACGCCCATTCTGCAATATTGGCTGTGTACGCCAAACAGACGAGCCTATCAGCGTCGTCGCACATCGTTCTGTGATTGACAGCGACAGTTGGCCAATCAGGTGGCGAGTTCGAGTGAGCCCGAATGGCACCGAGTGCAGCCTGAATACAGCCGACAAAACACGAATGGCAGCCATCTTTTCTGTCCGCTATTTTCTCCGCTGTTTTTTTTACTTCAAAAAGCTCTCAAACTTCTATTTTGAGGCACGGAATTTACTTATAAGATATCGTTTGGATAGAATTTAGTTGCTAAACTTCATATATGTGGTCAATTAATCATGACAGAGCCTATTCAAAAATAAAAATTCAGAGAACCGGCCGGGGCGGGCAGTGACACACATATATCCGAATAAGGCAACCTATTTTGGGCATGGCCGTCTCAAAAGTCCCGTTGCGTCACATAGTCTGGAGGTGGTAAAAATGAACTGCTGATTGGCTGAAGGGGAAAAACGATCATTGGCTGAAGGGGTTGTCAGTCAACGGTATTACTCCCGCCCAACTCCAGCCCACAGCCAATATTGCAGCATGGGCGATCAGGCCAGACTCACTCCTGAAATCAAATGGAAATGAGATTTCCGGAGGGAGGGTTTACCAGGCTAAGTACTCACCGTACTGCGTGACAAACGCCATGCAGCTGTCCACCACGATGGGCACGCCGTTTCTGTTCAGCTGCTGGTTCCCCAGGGCCCGGCCGTCGGTGCCGGCCGCCAGCGTGATGGCGGAGTGCCACAGGGCAAAGTCCAACCTGTTGAAACCGTGGATGTAGACGGTCCTGTTGTAGGAGCACAGGAGAAAACACATCACACGCACAACATTTACACAGTTGATTATATTATCTCTAAAGGCTTATTTTAAGAGCATACCTTATTTTCTGAATAATACCCTACACACAAAAATATATACAGTAGGTACTCCAGTGGGGGGGGGGGGCTTATGGTTGAGTTGCTTCATAGCACTACTAGTGAACCTGTTAAGCGACGGTATGGTTCTTTAGGCCAGTGGTGGTGCTCAAACTTTTCCATGTGAAGGACCCCCAAAATAATATGTATTTGGCCGCGAACCCCCATCTCAAAATATTCTGTTCCGGGGACCCCCCCAGAAGCAAAGATTTCATTTGAGTTACAAATGTTCGCTCTAAAAATATATATATTCAAATATTTGCTCAAATGTTCACGGTTTTTCAAAGATAGTAGAGCTCATAGCGAGGCACTCGGTGCCCGTGCTATGAGCTTGTATATCTGCTATTTTTGAATAGCCAAAGTATAAAAGGTTAAAATGATTGTGATGCTATGTTTACACATTTTGCTGGGGACCCCTTGGAACCCCCCCCCCCCCAAGGACCCCTGGGGGTCCCTGGACCCCACTTTAAGAACCAATGATTTAGGCGTTGTTTACTGGTTCTTCAGTTGAGGCACCTCTAATGGTTCTACATAGCAACTTTAACCTATTAAGACCGGGAACGTATCTGAGTCACTTTAGATTTCTTTGGCTGTTCAAAAATAGCAGATATACAAGCACGAGCTTGTATATCTGCTATTTTTGAAAAATAGTGAAAAAATATTTTTTATATTTTTTTCAAAAAACTGTCGATCGCCTCAGGTCTTAATGGGTTAAGATAGGTGATATATAGCAGTGGTTCTCAAACTTTTTCATGTCAAGGACCCCCTAATTGACACTTATTACCCCACGGACCCCCATTTGAAAAGATAAGCCAGGGACCCCCATAAGAGAAGGTTTTTACGGCTCTCTAGCAGTGATTCTCAACCATTTTAATTTCAAGGACCCCCAGTTTGACATGCATTACTAGGCTACGGACCCCCATTTAATGACATTTCTATCTCTGGGACCCCAATTTATATTGTAAAATCAATGTTAATTTAACTCTGAGAGCGTACAAATGGAAATGTGTACACTCTCAGAGTTACAGACCCATAAGGGTCCATTTGGTCCCTGTCCATCATTTAGCTGGGGACCCCCTGGAACCCCCTCAAGTACCCCTGGGGGTCCCCGGACCCCACTTTGAGAACCAACGATATATAGCACACAAAAAGATGTTCCAACCAAAGAACCACTTTTACCACTATTTAGGAATTCAAACCAGTTAGCCAGATAGCTGATAAATGAACTTAGCTAACTGTCTCAAATGCCTTTTCAAATTGCAAAGGCAGGGCGGCAGGCCACACCATTATTAGCCTCGAGTAAGTCTCGTTTCGAAAAACAAAGACGAGACACCATTTGATCTGAACAGCCGAAAGCAATTAGGGAATAGAAAATAATACGTATTGCGCTACACTAACAGGGAAAAGAAAGCTCTTGTGATCTTGGCCTGTGTGTTGTAAAAAGCTCAGATGTGACACGTTGGCCCCCCTCGCCTCGTCTCCCGGACTGGAGCAGCTGGTCCAGGAAGACTTCAGTTACAAGTAAATCATGTGGTTTATAGCGCAGGTGAGGCAACAACACACACTGTGGCTAACAAGGCCCCCCCCCCCCTTCATGAAGGCAGCACTACAGCTAATAGAAAACACTGGCCTCTGTAATTGTCGGTGTTACCGTGTCACATTGGCAAGTTTACACGCCTTTTGTTCTCCCTTTAACCCTTTAAGACCAGGAACTGTGGCATTTTTAGATTTGAGCTAAAAAGCATTATTTTACACTTTGGGCTATTCAAAAATAGCAGATATACAAGCTCATAGCGCGGCACCGAGTGCCGCGCTATGAGCTTGTAGATCTGCTATTTTTGAAAAATCGTGAAAATGTGTGCAAATCTTTCAATATATATATATTTTTAAAGCGAACATTTTTAACTCAAATCTTTGCTTCTGGGGGTCTCCGGAACAAAATATTTTGATGGGGGTCCGCGGCCAAATACATATGATTTTAGGGGTCCTTGACATGAAAAAGTTTGAGCACCACTGATATAGAAACATACGTTTTTCAGAATACTGTTGAGATTTAGGAGACATGTGGAATCGGCTTCAGGTCTCAATGGATTAACAACCATCACAGGAGTCGCCTACCTTCCGCCCTCGACCATCAGCAGCACTTGGATCTTGTCGTCGCCCTCCGTATGTGTGGACACAGCTGGGTGACAGAACATCAGAGAAAGGGTGAGCATGTACAAGCAATAATACCAGGGGTTCCCTAATGGTGTGCTGTGAGACAAGTCCAGGTGTTCTGTGGGGTTTGTTGACAAGCACACATTATTACTGCAATATACTGTATGTACGACTGACTGTACTATGGTGTTTAGTATCAGTGGTTTGTTTGCCAGTTCTATACCGTAAGGAGATAGATTTGAATAGAGATGCACGGTATTGACATTTTGGCTGATATCGGATAATATGCAGGGCCAAATCGGCCGATACCGATATATTACATTATTAAATACTATATTTCATTTTCGAAGCCATTAACGGTCACATTAATTATTGCGTCAATATCGGTGAAATATTGGTCAATATCGGTGAAAAAATATCGGAATTATGTTGACATCAGTTCGATACCAGTATTGCATCTTTAATGAAATATCGTCCGATATCGATATGCTACAGATAATATTGTGCATCACTAGACTTTAACGACTTCCAACCTGGCGTCCCTATTGTGGGCATGTCATTATAAGTGAAGATGTGGCACAATATTTAAAAAGTTGATAAAACAGCCCATCTGCAAGCTTACACAATGCGTCACGTTGCGGCACAAAATGTTTGAAAACAACTGGTCTAACCCTTTGAACCAAAAGAGCCTCATTCTTTTTGTTGCGACCTTTTTATGAAAAAGCTTTTTATGATTATTTAATCAATCAGTGTTTTTCAACCTTTTTCATATCAAGGTCCATTATTTATTCGGCATTTGAGCCACGGACCACCATTTGATGAGATTTAGACTCTCAGCAAAACTTCGAATATTGAAGTAATGCAGATGTCTAACAATAATGTAACTCTTGAGAGCGTAAAATGAAACCAAATGGACCCGTAAGGGTCCATTTGGTTTCATTTTACGCTCTCAAGAGTTAAAGATCTATAAGGGTCCTTTTGGTTACCAACTCTCCATCATTGTAGTAAACGAATGCCCAATTGTATACTCTGTCGTATGTTGCACAAAAGTATCGAAAATACACGCATGTTAGCTTGTAGGTCTGCTATTTTTTGCCCATATGATATGGCCAAAGTAGTGACATCAGGTTGGAAGTCGTTAAGTCTGAGGGTTTTATAAATATTTAACAAATGCAAAGTATTAACAAGAGCTTGAGACTATAATTCTACATTCTGTCTTCCTTCGGAACCTGAAAAGTGGACATACGGTACAATATGTCCACCCAACAACAGCGACAAAATAATACATTCATTGTGCTCTGCAGAATAGCGTATCTTGACAGGTCACAGACCAGACAGTAGTAAATTAAAGTGGAGTTATGTAATGGAAGAGGTGGAGAGCACCAAATTGCATACAACGACCCTAATAATCTCTCACCGGATCATTACGATGCATACTGACCACCCAAAAATAAAGAGAACAGTTGGAAATGAGGAGAGAATGGCTGAGAATAGGAACATAGTTGGTGGGTTTGAATGCTTCTAGGAGCAGCATGCTATGATTTTAAAAACATGATGTCATGTTTTGGCAGGTCTGTCGGTATTACAGCCATGTGAATCCACAAAATAATGATATATATATATATATTTTTTAAGGGGCCTTACCATTTTTAACAGACAGGCATGTATGACACATGCATATGACCCCGTTACCCGACCATCACAAACTGACAAAATCTCCCTAAACGTTCTATGTTCTTCATACCAAATTCCTTGCACGTACTTTTGCATAAGCATATCGATCGTTTCGCGATACATCGTCGACAACGCTAAACCTGGCGCCCTGGAGGCCCTGGGCTCCCTAGGCTGGTAGTGGGAGTGTAGCGCCCAGGATCACTTCAGATAATTGGCACCGGGTGAAAAAATGTTACAAAAATTGTGGGATAAAAATTTTAAGTAAAAATAAAAGCCTGGCGCCCAGGAGTTATAATTAACACATTGTGTGCCAAAAACGGTCCGGACCGTTTTTCATAATCCAAACAAGGAGTGCCGAAAACGGTCCGGACCGTTTTTGACCCAATTTTATTTTTATACGTGGGGCGCTCTAAAGAAACTTTGGGATCATCCAAGGAGTTTCTGAGAAGGATAGGCCGGATGTGGATCCATGTCGAAAATCCTTCCGGTCGGCCTTTCCAATGTTAACTCCTTGACATGAAAGCTTAATATCTCCATTTCTTTTTAACGTGGTGGAAGCGAGCCGTTTTCGATCGGCGATCACTCTTGCAATGGAGGATCGCGTTAGAAATATTATTGTTCCAGGCGTTAGTCGGGACCCTCCGCCGCCTCGCACGCACGCTCTGTTTACATGCACTTCCGCGTCGGGGCTTCTACAGCACGAAACGTATCAACGTAAGTGGATGGAAGAAATGCAGACACTGAAAACGTATAATATTTGAATAAACCTCAGGCACCCGATGTGTTAATGTTATAACTAGAAAGTCCTGCTACATCTCACCAGCAAAGTGTTTGGAAACAATTAATCCACCAATCATCTCTGCTGCCAAATGTGTTTGTTTCTATTTAGTGTAGCAGCTTTTCAAGGGCGAGGACTTTCATTGTGATCTAGACAAGTGGAGTGGTAAGAAAGCAGAGAAGAGTAGACACCGCCATTGAGGAGCGTTATCAGTTAACTAATTTAGACCGGGAACGCATCTGTGTGTCATTTTTAGATGTCTTTGGGCTATTCAAAAATAGCTGATCTACAAGCTCATAACGCGGCACCAAGTGCCGCGCTATGAGCTTGTATATCAGCTATTTAAAAAAAAAATCTTGAACATGTGTGCAAATATTTTAATATATATATATATATATATATATATATATATATATATATATATATATATATATATATATTAGGGCTGGGACTCGATTAAAAAAATTAATCTAATTAATTAGAGGCTTTGTAATTAATTAATCTAAATTAATCGCATGTTTAATCGCATATCAATATTTGACCTGAGAAGCAATTTCTTTTCAGTTAAAACAGATTTTGGTATATGAGTGAATCAATGAGTGAATACATAAGTTTAAGCAACAAAAAATTGTTCTGCACACAACCGTGTTTTTATCCACGCTTCCATCAGAGAGTTTTTTAAATCTAAATTTCCCATCCACTGGGCCAAGCAAAGCAGTCTGATCGGCTTCTTGTCCCATTGCGTGCACTGGGGTGTGTTGGCTGTTGGTTGGTGCACTGGTATGATCGGTACACCTGAAACTCGCCCATGAGAAAGGTTCTGTGGTGCATAAACTAAGTGCGATTAAAATGCGATTAATTTTTTTAATCGCGTTAATTTTATGTAATTAATTAATCTAAATTAATCAGTTAAAGTCCCAGCCCTAATATATATATATACATATATATATATATATATATATATATATATATATATATATTTTTTTTTTAAAGCGAATATGTTTAACTCAAATCTTTGCTTCTGGGGGTCCCTGAAACAAAACATTTTGAGATGGGGGTCCATGGCCAAATACATATCATTTTGGGGGTCCTTGACATGAAAAAGTTTGAGAACCACTGATATAGAAACACATGTTTTTCAAAAAACTGTCAGGAGTTACGAATGTTTGCCTTAAAAATATATATATATATATTCAAAGATTTGCACAAATGTTCACGATTTTTGAAAAATAGCAGATCTACAAGCTCATAGCGCGGCACTCGGTGCCGCGCTATGAGCTTGTATATCTGCTATTTTTGAATAGCCAAATAAATCGAAAAATGACACACAGATGCGTTCAAGGTCTGAATGAGTTAAAGGAACTTTTTGTCGTTGTTTGAACAAACAAATTGAAATCCTCTTTTATCCACCTCTCAGATCAGGAGGAATCATTTTAGTATTTATGTTTGTGTTATGTTTACGGGATAAAAAAGGGGGGGGGGAAAGCTAACTCTGTGGCCTGGTAGCCTTGTAATTAGGTGATGTATTCCTGTAAGAGAGATTATCTCATTTTTTCCACAATGGTGATGGTTTTGGCAGGAGAAATTAAAGCCTTTTAGTGGACCGCTGTTATAAAGACACTTCATGAAACTATGAATTAGCCTGGACAACCTCATTCATGCTAGATAAGCTGCTGCCAGGGTGTCCTGAGACTGAACTCTCGCCTGAATGGTGACGCCTCAACAAACTGTGCAAATTAATCCTACTTCAACTTTGTTTAATGGGCCAGCAACAGATGCAATGCAAGAATATTTCAAATTACATTTTGGCCATTTGAAAACAGCCGATCTACAAGCTCACAATGCTGCTATTTTTTACAAAAGATTGTTATTCACCCGTTTCCTAGGCTGTGTGTTTTCCACTTCCTGTCGTTTTGATCCAATGAAATCCAATGAAACTGGTCAGATGACCCAATGATATCCAATGAAATCGACAGGAAGTGGAAAAAACACACAGCCTAGGAAACAGGTGAATACATTTGAAATGGGACATTCTGCATAATGAGTATTTTTACTTTTGGTACTTTAAGTACATTTTGATGCCAATACTTTTGTGCTTTTACTCAAGTACATTTTGAATTCCGGACTTCTACTTGTAACAGAGTATTTCTATATTGCAGTATTGATACTTTTACTTAAGTCAAACTTGCGAGTACTTTTTCCACCACTGCATACAATAACGTGGCAATCAGCTGTCCAATTTGGCGGGTTATTTGAACACACCTCATTCACTGTTCTTCCTCCTGCTGTCAACCCTGGTTGGAACTGTGTGTGCCTGTTTGCTCCCTCCACCACCCCAGCACCACCAGCGGCGCTCTGCTAATAGTTCTGTTCCCCATGGGGATCGTTATTGTATATCTATCCCCTTGCTCTTAACACATTGAGTGCCAGTCGCGTAGATCTAAGCGAACTTATTTAAAGCCGCCAAGTGCCAGTCGCGTAGATCTACGCCAACTGGTGCTTTTTCCTTTTTTTCGAAAAAAAAGTTCATGTTGCACTTTTTTCAATTTTCGACACGGCACATTTCAGTGTAACACCACCGGAAACGGAATTATTTGGGATCCGGTTTTGCCGATCCCGTCGGCCGTTCTAATGACGAAATTGAAACGCCATTTTCTCTTTGTGGTTTTTCTCCTCGCTGATCACTGTTTAACATAAACCGTTCTAACTACAACATGGAGGCACCGTTTGACACGTGGTTTTCACTGGTAGAAGCAGGGATATCTCCGCGATGTTTACAAACAGTGCTGAGCTCAATCTTAGGATTTTAACAAGGTCTATGGCGACGTTAAAAAAACAAAAAAACAACAATAAAACGTTGGCACTGGTGAGTACATTATGAGATTAACCTCTGGCATGGAATGTGTTAATGGTTGATGATGGTGGTCTAAATGTGCTGAGCAGGGAGAAAAATGGAGCCGAGCCTGAACGCCATGATCAAATATTATATTCACCCTTGTATTTACATTCTATTAATAAAATATTGGTTTCAATCTATGCGTGACTTATCTGACTGAACTCATAATGGTCAATCTTTATGACTCTGAGTGATGATGTTTGATTGACTTGTTATTTATATACGTAGGTACTGTACATATCCCTCTGGGTTCCTTGAGAGGGTTCCAAATGGACCCTTACAGGTCTATAATTTTGAGAGTATACAAATGGAACCAAATGGACCCTTGAAGGTCAATTTGGTTCCATTTGTACACTCTCAAGAGTTATGGAGGTCCTTAAAATAAAAAAGTTTGACAACCACTAGTTCCATTCTGTGGTTGGCACATGCTATTGGCCAATCCTCATGACTCTGTGTGATGATGATGCCTGATTGACTTCCAGATGGTATATTGCGCGCAAGATGTACGCCATACGGCTCTATGCACAGCAGCCATTTTGGAGAGAAATTGGGCCTCTTCTTACTTCCTTCACAGGTGTTACCAATGATACTAATGAAGTTCCATTCTGTCTGTTCCATTCTGGTCAAACAGAGTCAGGGTGCTGATATTGTGCATTTTAAAAGGTGTGTAACTCTGAGAGTGTACAAATGGAACCAAATGGACCCGTAAGGGTCCATTTGGTTCCATTTGTACACTCTCAGAGTTATGGGGGTCGTGGAAATCAAAAGTTTGAGAACCACCGTAAAAGCCTTCATTAGTATCAATGGCAAAACCTGTGAAGGAAGTAAGAAGAGGCCCAATTTCTCTCCAAAATGGCTGCTGTGCATAGAGCCTATTCCCAAGGACAAAATGTTTGGCGAGCGATCATTTTGGTTCGCTCGACATCCATGCGTACTGTATGTGCAAAGTTTTACAAAACGCATGACTTTTGAAATGACTTGACAACAGGGCAGGGCAGGCAGCGGCCCCGACAGCGATCGAGGCCTTGAGGCTCGTGAGGCGCGCCCGAGCAAGCTGCCAGGCCGGCGAGTGCCCACGGCGGAGCAGTCGATGGCCTCGCGCATCACAGAGCGCACCGTCCGAGTTTGGCAAGCCACGGTGGACAGAGTAGCTTATCGAGTGAACCAAAAATGAGCTGCAGGCTTGGGTGCAGGGTTTTTTCCTTGGGGGCATGTAGTAGTACATGCACAAGGGCGTTGGGCATGGAATTTACTTTTTGATATATTTGTATGTATTTCTCCTTTTGCACCTCGCTGAAAATATTTTTCTGGTGTGCAGATTTATTTTTTCAATAGAAAACAAAATGGTAAATAAGTGCAAGCGTGAAAGCAAGATAACTAAAGTGCATGTGCAGTCACACCTACACTTTTTGACCGGGGTCCCCCAGGGGTCTATACTTGCGCTGCTCCTTTTTTCCCTCTACACCAAATCACTCACGGACGGACGGACGGACGGATGGACGGAGGTTTGGAGTGACGCCCACTGCACTCTGGTTGGTTGGGGAAATGAAAGGTTGACTCCCACTTCCTATGCCAGGATAAGGATAATTTGTTTTAACAGGTCGTTCATGAAAGTCCTTGCGGTCTTGTTTCCAATGAGAACCTGTGAGCAATTAGGGGTTAAGAGTCTTGCTCAGGGACAAATTTAATTTCATCGACACATATGCTGGCCTGGCCTGGAATCGAACCCAGGGCCTCTGGCTCCCTAGGCGGACTCACTAACCACTCAGCTATGGCCGCCCGTCAACAGGAACGTCAACAGGCTGGTCCAGCCGCTTATTTTAGAGCAAAACGCGATGGGAAATAAAAGCCTGGAGATCGACTCGAGGCTAAACTATACCAAACTATAGCCTACTGAGACCTGCAACTTACAAATGATCTTGTGAACATTTGCCATTAAGTCCATCCCTACAACAATCTGTGTTCACCACCATCATTCACAGTACTCTTCCTCAGGTCTGGTCCTATATAAATGAATCACTGTTGGTCCAGTTAAGACAATAGTGTTTCTCTAATCTGTGGTGATGTATTATGCAGGCTTATCGTCTGAATGTCCTCTGTTTAACCCATTAAGACCGAGAACGCATCTCTGTGTCATTTTTAGATTTCTTTGGCTATTCAAAAATAGCAGATCTACAAGCTCGTAATCTGCTATTTAAAAAAAAAAAACTTGTGAAAATGTGTGCAAATCTTTGAATATATATATGTTTTAAAGCAAACATTTGTAACTCAAATCTTTGCTTCTGGGGGATTCTACAAATGTCTTCTAAATCCTATCAGTTTAAAAAAAAAAACGTATGTTTCTATATCAGTGGTTCTCAAACTATTTCATGTCAAGGACCCCCAAAATTATATGTATTTGGCCGCGGACCCCCGTCTCAAAATTATCGAAGCATGAAGCAAAGATTTGAGTTAGACATTTTCCCTTTAAAAATATATGTATTCAAATATTTGCACAAAATGTTCAAGATTAAAAAAAAAAAATAGCAGATATACAAGCTCATAGCGCGGCACTCGGTGCCGCGCTATGAGCTTGTATATCTGCTATTTTTTTTAATGGCCAAATAAATGACACACAGCATGCGTTCCCGGTCGTAATGCGTTAACACACCACCAACCATACGCGGTGCAACGCACACTTCAAACACACCGGGGCTGCAGTCTGGGGGCTGGTGCCGTGCTATCGCTTTAGCTTTTTTTTTCTCCACGAGCAAAGCAAGGGGATTAATATTGTTCCCTATTCAGCCGGTCTTTACAGAAATCCACGGAGAAAATTGCACTGAATGAGTTCAAAGACGATACGCTTATCTTGTTTGAAAAACCTGTTATTTCAAATAGTCGTTAAGGCGGGAGGGAACTGATTTGAGCGCTGTCTGTGACAGGTTAATGATTATCCTGCGGTATCTGTCATTTTTTTGTTCGCCCTCTTTTTTTTTCCCTCTGCTTCCAGTTTATTTTGTGCAGGCAGACGTCTTGTCTTGACACAGACGTTTACAAAAGACTCGGGGTTTTCACTTCCTAAACGCGGCCGTCTGAGCCATCTTGTTTGTGTGATGCCGGAGCCTTTACCTTGCTCTGGGAGGGTTAGAGAGCAGTTGGTGGAAAAAAGTACTCAAATTCTTTACTTAAAGAATTGGTAAAAGTACCAATACTGCAATATAGAATACTCTGTAAAAGTCAAGTAAACAAGTAAAAGTCCAGAATAAAACATTTACTTGAGTAAAAGTACAGAACTATTGGCATCAAAACGTACTTAAAGTACCAAAAGTAAAAGTACAAAAAATGTTTGAAAATAGCAGATCTACAAGCTCACAACGCGTCGCGATGCGACGCATTGTGAGCTTGTAGATCTGCTATTTTCAAATAGCCTATGTATAAAATAGGGCTAAAGTGGTTAATGTATATTTTGTAATAATAATCCAAATCTAAAAAAACTAACTAACTAAAGTTGTCAAATAATTGTAGTGGAGTAAAAGTACAATATTTGCCTCTGAGATGTAGTGGGGTGGAAGTAAAAGTACTGAAATTTGGAAAACACTCCAACAAAGTAAAAGTACCTCAAAATTGTCCTTAAGTACAGTACTTGAGTAAATGTACTTAAGTTACTTTACACCACTGGAAATAACTGCGCTGTCGGTTTGAAGCCGTATCGGCCAGCCCCCACACTAGGGTTCATGTGGTTATACTCTCTCGCCCCTCCACAGAGGCGCTCTTCACGCGGTGCTGTCGCAGCCAAGTAAATGACAGTTAATCCCATGTCACACACTGTGGGCTCCTACAGGGGAAAACCCGACCATGTTCCAGAATGTTATGTCACTCGTCACAAAAGACCCCGCGTTGTCCCCTCTGGCGCCTAAAGGGGCCGTGCCAAGCTGTGACATGCATGCTTTTTCAAAATGCCATAAAATATATACTGTATACTGTATTTGCGTCCTCCTCTAGGGCTAGTTTAACCCATTAAGACCTGGAACTGTGTTATTTTTCGATTTGAGCTAAAAAGCATTATTTTACAATTTGGCTATTCAAAAATAGCAGATATACAAGCTCATAGCGCGGCACCGAGTGCCGCGCTACGAGCTTGTAGATCTGCTATTTTTGAAAATTCGTGAAAATGTGTGCAAATCTTCTGAATATATATATTTTTAAAGCGAACATTTTTAACTCAAATCTTTGCTTCTGGGGGTCCCAGGAACAAAATATTTTGATGGGGGTCCGCGGCCAAATACATATAATTGTGGGGGTCCTTGACATGAAAAAGATTGAGCACCACTGATATAGAAACATAGGGTTTTCAGAAAACTGTTGAGATTTAGGAGACATGTAGAATCGGCTTCAGGTCTCAATGGGTTAAGGCTGGGGAAACATTACGATTTGATCCACAGATAGCTGTAAATGGATTAAAAAAGATTCATTGATCTTTGCCCCCCCCCTCCTTTCTTTTTGCACTTCTACCCCGGAGTAATTGATTGAGACGTTAGAAATGTTGGATGGTCTTGCCGACGCTGTGTGAACTCTGACGACTCTCAGAGTACTACTCTGTGCAGAGGCTCTGCTGCACTGAGTGCACTCTAACTCAATAAGACCGGGAACGCATCTGTGTCATTTTAAGATTGCTTTGGCTATTAATTTTTTTTTTGCAGATCTACAAGCTCATAGCGACCATTTGTAACTTTAATCTTTGCTTCTGGGGGTCCCTGGAACAAAATATTTTAAACGACCAAATACATATAATTTCGGGGGTCTTTGACATGTAAAACTTTGTGAACCACTATAGCAACATACATTTAAAAAAAAAAAGAAGATTCAGAAGACATTTGTTGAAGTAAAGATTTGAGTTATAAATGTTCGCTTTAGAAATATATATATTCAAAGATTTGCACAAATTTGAATACAAAAAAAATAAATCGCAGATATACAAGCTCATAGCGCGGCACTCGGTGCTGCGCTATGAGCTTGTAGATCTGCTATTTTTGAATAGCCAAAGAAATCTAAAAGTGACACACAGATGCGTTCCCGGTCTTAATGGGTTAAATAACACAAGACTGCCAGTAATAATGACAGACAGCACGACATTTATGGCCGGTTCCCCCGCATAAACGATAGAAAAAAAGTGGCGTGCAATAATCGATATTCGGTTAGGAGTGTTCCGTTGTCACGTTGAAAAGTAGTTTGTAGCCTAAGAAACGCAATCTCGTCAACACTCCTCTTTCGATTTGTTTACAGCATGTAAAAGGATAACTGGGGGGCGACGTCGTCCATCCACTTTGCTGCAGTCTGATGGACTGCATGAAATAAACGCAGAGCATGTACAACACATTTTATTTTCCTCTCGAAATGAACAATTCTCATTTTTTTCTGCACCTCAAAAGGAAAAAAAATACGCCAACAAACTCTTCTTCTCTGGAATAGAAAGAAACTTTCGGATGAACGCACATATGCACGCACAAATACGCGCGCGCGCACACGCACACGCACACACACACACACACACACACACACACACACACACACACACACACACACACCTGCAGAAGTGCACATGCAGGAATGGTATGCTTTATCCATCGATATCCATCGAAGGGGGAAAAAAAAGAATTAGGGAGAGATTCATTCTTTGCTCTTGCAAGGTTAACACATTGCCTGCCAGAGTTTTTTCAGATTTTTAGCTGTTGCCTGCCAGGGTTTTGCCATGTTTTTGGTACCTGTTCGCGTAGCCACAGATTTTTTTCCTCCAGTATGATTGATCCCCAGATGGTTTCTAATCACAGATGAGATTCAGGTGTGGTTTCACAAATGTCAACGAGGTCATTTTGACCTCGTTGACATGTTTGGTTGATGTTTCAATATAGCTCAAAAGCAGTAGTTTTAAACCAAAAAACAAAGTGAATTGTTTGTCCGTTTGAATTTTAACATTGAAGTGAATGGAGCAGCAAATCTTCGAACATTTTTAGCTCCTAATCTGTTCATAATTCGACAAGGGTTGAAATTATAAAAAAATGCAAAAAAAAAAAAAAAATTTTTTTTTTGAAAAAAAAAATTTTTTTTTCCCTTTTTTCCAAAGACGTATATATACGTCATTGGCAGGCAACAGCTGATTTCTAAATGACGTATATATACGTCTTAGGCAGGCAATGTGTTAACGGCAGTGGTGTAAAGTAACTAAGTACATTTACTCAAGTGCTGTACTTACGTAAAATTTTGAGGTACTTTTACTTCACTGGAGTATTTCCAATTGTCTATACTTTTACTTCTACTCCACTACTTCTCAGAGGTAAATATTGTACTTTTACTCCACTACAATTATTTGAAAACTTTAGTTTCTACTTACTTTGCATATATAAATTATTACATTTGAAAACATACATTAACCACTTTAGCCCTTTTGTCAACCCTCAGGCACTCAGGACCCTCTCAGGGGCCCTGATTCAGCCCCTTTTTGACTATGCTAGCTCCTCTTGGTACTCCAACACCTCAGTGTCACTGAAGACTAAGCTTCAAACCTCCCAAAACAAACTGATTCGACTACTTCTCGGACTGGGGCCCATGACCCACCTCTCTCCCACTCACTTTGCCAGCCTAGGCTGGCTCAGGGTGGAAGACAGGGTTATACAACAAAAAATGGCACTGGTCTTCAAAATTGTAAATGCAGATTTGCCCGAAATGCCCCCTATACCCGCATATCTGTATAAGTACCTCGAAAAGGTTAGTGACACCCACAGTCACAAAACTAGAGGGAGCGTAAACAACAATCTGGTAACACCCACCCATAAAACAAACATGGGCAAATTCTCCTTCTATAACACAGCCACCAAGGAATGGAATAGTCTAACCCCATCCCTCAAAAAATGCAGTTCGCTGGGCTCATTCAAAACAGCCCTAAAAACTCATCTTTCTGGAGGCCTAAAGAGGAGCTAGTACCAGTTTCCCTGTAGACAGACGACCCCCCTCCCCTTTTTTTGTACATACTTTTTATTTTATAATGCTTTTTTTTGTATATATTTTTTTATTTTCTCATGCCTTTTTTGTACATAATGGTATATATTTTTTCCTCTGTATTCTTATGTTGATTTTTGAACTGTTTGGTTGCTACTATATACAGTATGTCTATGAAATTAATTCAAGGACCCCAACGGAAACAAGCCCGCAAGGACTTTTTTGGCCGGACCTTTTAGACAAAAGCATTATAAATGTAACTGTGTTGTTTTACATTCTTTTGCCTAATAACAATTTCAATCAATCAATTTCAATGGCCGAGGTGTGACTCATTACTAGTCGTAAACAAAAGGAAAAACCATGCTGAAAGCATGAGGCAGGTGGGCATGGGACGTATGTATGTATACTTACTAAGCTCTTGTAGCCGCTTGAGCCGAAGCTCTCCCTCCGACCCCTCCGCTTCCCCGGAGCTGAAGTGCAAGCGGGACGAACCGCCCAGGGCGAACCAGCCCACCCTCCAGTGGTAGAGGTCGTGACCCTCCTTGTAGTGGAGCCTGCCGATCAGCTCGCTGTCCCGCCGCAGCGTTCCCTCCACTTTACACGGGACGAAGCACTGTGGAGCACGCCACCAAACAAACAAACAAACAAACAAACAAACAAAAAGTGGGGTAAAGTAACTAAGTACATGTGCTCAAGTACTGTACTTATAACCCATTAAGGCCTGAGGTTACGATGCTACAAAATGTCCTCTAAATCCTACAGGTTTTTTGATGTTTCAAGATATTTTTTGGGCTTTTATGCCTTTATTTGGACAGGACAGTAGGCTGACAAGAAATGGGGAGAGAGATGGGGGGTAGACATACAGCAAAGGTCGTCGGAAACGGGAGTCGAACCCGCGACACACTGTCAAGCTGGATTACCAGCATGTGGTATGCGCCTGGACCGCTAGGCCAGCGGACGCCCCTGTTTTTTTGATGTTTTGATGTTTGATGTTGCTATGTCAGTGGTGCTCAAACTTTTTTCATGTCAAGGACCCCAAAATGTATATGTATTTGGCCGCCAACCCCCATCTCAAAATATGTTGTTCCAGGGACCCCCAGAAGCAAAGATTTGAGTAAAAAATGTTCGCTTTAAAAAATATATATTCAAAGATTTGCACACATTTTCTCGATTTTTTAAAAATAGCAGATCTACAAGCTCGTACTCGGTGCCGCGCTATGAGCTTGTAGATCTGCTATTTTTGAATAGCCAAAGTGTAAAATAATGCTTTTTAGCTCAAATCTAAAAATGACACAGATGCGTTCCGGGTCTTAATGAGTTATGTACAATTATGAGGTATTTTTTTACTTCCTTCAGTATTTACAATTTTCAATACCTTTTACTTCTGTTAACACCTATTTTTTTCTGCCAATCAGGCGAGTTTATCAGCTTTAATTTTTATAGTGTTCCAGCTCCAATTGTATCTGCTCGTTTCTTAGTGCCATCACTTCTACTTTCACTTATTCTGTGCAAGTTCTTTCTCCTGATTGGATACAATTGGTATGCCAACCTGAAAAATTGATTTTCTGTTTTCTAAAGAGCAGAAGGGATGGGGAGACTCCTACTGAACAAAAAAGTCTCTAGCAATGAGTACTATCTGGACCAACAATGATAAAAACAAATTGAACATATTGTACTTGTACTCCACTACAATAATGTATGAAAACTTTAGTTACTAGTTATTGTGTAGATTTTGATGACTATTACAAAACCAACACTAATCACTACTGTATATATATATATATATATATATATATATATATATATATATATATATATATATCGCTATTTTCAAAAGATCTTTGTATATATTTTGAACTTAACCCATTGAGACCTGAAGCCAATTCTACATGTCTCCTAAATCTCAACAGTTTTCTGAAAAACCTATGTTTCTATATCAGTGGTGCTCAATCTTTTTAATGTCAAGGACCCCCAAAATTATATGTATTTGGCCACGGACCCCCATCAAAATATGTTGTTCCAGGGACCCCCAGAAGCAAAGATTTGAGTTAAAAATGTTGGCTTTAAAAATATATATATTCAGAAGATTTGCACACATTTTCACGATTTTTCAAAAATAGCAGATCTACAAGCTCGTAGCGCGGCACTCGGTGCCGCGCTATGAGCTTGTAGATCTGCTATTTTTGAATAGCCCAAAGTGTAAAATAATGCTTTTTAGCTCAAATCTAAAAATGACACAGTTCCAGGTCTTAATGGGTTAAAAATGGGACATTCGGCACAATGAGTACGTTTTCTTTTGGTACTTTGAGTATATTTTCATTTGCAGACAAACAAACACAGAACACAGAGTTGGACCACGAGTGCTTTGATCATGAGCCAAAGTGAAACTTTTTGTTGCAGTGCAGTTATGTAAAATAGGGATTCAACTTTCCCCACTTTCCTCTGTACAGTATATAGACGAGTGTTAATTTAACTGAGAGACCAGTAAAGGGACCATTATTATACTCTCAGGGGAAAATTCACCAAAAATGATTGCATGGCTTTTGTGGCCTTTAAATCCGCACAAATGGGACGAAAATAAATGGTAAAATTCTCAAAGCTCCCACAAAAGGGTGATTGATATTCAAAGACTTTATTTCACCCCTAATTGCGCTGCCAAGCAAATAGCGTCTCTGTGCTCAGGTACTATTGGCCAGTGGTGGAAAAAGTACTCACATTTTTTACTTAAGTAAAAGTATCAATAATACTGCAATATAAAAATACTATGTTACAAGTAAAAGTCCGGAATTCAATATGTACTTGAGTAAAAGTACAAAAGTATTGGCATCAAAATGTACTTAAGGTACCAAAAGTAAAAGTACTCATTACGCAGAATGTCTCATTTCAAGTTTTCAAATGTATAACAATCTTTTGATTCTTTTTTTTTGAAAACCTTGGCTGTCCTTGGTTCTGGTGACTGGTATTGTCCTTCTAATGTGTGAGGAGACCATGTTTTTTCAATCCCTTTTTTCATTTATTTTATAAAATGTTTTCATGATTTTTACGGGGCCAGAGCTCTGCTCTGGACACGTATTGTTATTCGCATTATTCTGTCACTTCTTCTTCTTCTTCTTCTGCCACTTTTCGCAGTTCTGGCTGAACCGTGCAGTCGCTTTTTACGAAACTCGGCCATATGGTAGATGGCCATGAAAAACAATCAAGAAATAATTCTCACAATCTTTCGTCCAAAGGTGGCGCTATAGCACTCAATTGAAAATGGCAACTTTGAACAGGTACAACTCATGCTCTGTTTGACCTACAGCCATGCAACTTGGATACACATATGCGTCTCCTCATGCTGAACAACTTTCACACTCTGACTTTTGACCTCTGACCTTTAGATCTCCCACCATTTTGAATTATATGAAAAACAGTCATTGGCTCCTAACTTCTGCATTTTTTCACTTATGGAAAATCCGTTGGAAATTTTTGTAGAAAGTGGTCCAAAGTTCAAGTGTGAAACGTTTCGTGCAGATTGCTCAAAAATCCCAGGAGGAGATAGATTTTAACTATTACAGTTTTATGAAAATTATTCATCTGTGCCTAAAACATACATGCAGACTCACATTTCTTTGAAACTTTGCAGAAATGTAGAGGGTCATTCCAAATATCACTGAAACCAATCTTACTCCAATTGGCCAAAAGGGGGCGCTATAGCAATTTTTTGAAAAGGCAGACTTTAAACAGGCAAAAGTCATGCCTCGTTTGGCCGAAAGTCGTGAAACTTGCTTACACATGTGCCTTGACTCATGAGGAACACACGTATCGATTTGACCATTAAGCTCCGCCCTTAGATTTTCCGCAATTTTGAGCAGTTTGAAAAATACTTGTTTTTGCCAGTTCTGGCTTAACCGTGCATACGCTTTTTACGAAACTCGCCCATATGGTAGATGCTCATGAAAAACTACCAAGAAATAATTCTCACACTCATTCGTCAAAGGGTGGCGCTATAGCACTCAATTGAAAGTGCCAACTTTGAACAGGTACAACTCATGCCCTGTTTGACCTACAACCATGAAACTTCGATACACACATGCGTCTCTTCATGCCCGACAACTTTCGTGGTCTGACTTTTGACCTCTGACCTTTAGATCGCCCACCATTTTGAATTATATGAAAAACAGTCATTGGCTCCTAACTTCTGCATTTTTTCACTTATGGAAAATCCGTTGGAATTTTTTGTAGGCAGTGGTCCAAAGTTCATGTGTAAAATGTTTCGTGCAGATTGCTCAAAAATCCCAGGAGGAGATAGATTTTAACTATTACAGTTTTATGAAAATTATTCATCTGTGCCTAAAACATTCATGCAGACTCACATTTTTTTGAAACTTTGCAGAAATGTACAGGGTCATTCCAAATATCACTGAAACCAATCTCACTCCAATTGGCCAAAGGGGGGCGCTATAGCAATTTTTTGAAAATGCAAATTTTAAACAGGCAAAAGTCATGCCTCGTTTGGCCGAAAGTCGTGAAACTTGCTTACACTTGTGCCTTGACTCATGAGGAACACATCTATCGCTTTGACCAGTAAGCTCCGCCCTTAGATTGTCCGTAATTTTGAGCAGTTTGAAAAACATTTAAACCCAGGATTTTTCAGCTATTTGCGTGAAACTGTATCATCTGTGTGATCTCCTTTTTCACAGTTACTTGTTTGTTGGGCCAATGGCGTCTCCCTTAAATGAATGCCTCACAATCTCAAGGTCGCCAGTTCAAGCCTCACTTGATGCAGACTTAATTTAAGTTGAATTGCAAACAACATGACTGTATCAATGAATACATGTGCAAATGGTAAAGATAACCTGAAATGCTTATTTGAGAGTTCGTTTTTTCAACGTATGACATACTTCATTCTGAAAATAGCTGATATACAATCTCACAACTTTTCATGGTTTGTGAGCTTGTAGATCGGCTACTTTCACTAGTTTTGGTTCTGAGGAGATGTACAATTTCTTCATTGGTAAATGGTTTGTGAACGAGTGATCTTAGTGTTAGTGAAACAGGGGCTTGGTTCATGAAAGAAGGCAAGAGTTTATGATCTTCAACAGACAATATCAGCCTGGACAAAGCTATAGCACTATAGGTAGTGTTGCAGCCTATTAGTCTGAAGGTTGAGAGTTCGAATCCTGTTAATGGCAGTAGGTTGAGATGTCCAATCAAACCATTATGTTTCCATCTCTCTCTCTCATCAATCTATTGTTTCCATGTCAGTCACTCTCTCTCTCTCTTCAATCTATTCCGTTTCCATGTCTCTCTCTCTCTCTATTCACTGGCCCCGTATTATCGCTGCTTGCAGCTATATTTGTATTTTGTATTTTTCCATTTCCCAAATATAAAAAAAAATGTCGGAAAAACATGATTGAAAAAACATGATCTCCTCAAGCATTAGAAGGACAACATCAGTCACCAGAAACAAGTACGGGTGTTTTCAATGAATCTATCATTGGTTAAAATGGAGTTTGAAGTTACAATGGGTTTGTATAGGAAAGGGGCAGGTTTCGTTCAATTTCGACCCCTCTGTCACATGGTACTAATGTTTGTGTCCAGAATCACTGCGCCGCGGCAGCCTACTCACACACAAAATACAGTATATGACACAAAAAATAGTACCATGTGACAGAGGGGTCGAAATTGAACGAAACCTGCTCTATATGGTAGAAATAGGTCAACAATACAAATGACGCTAGTTTTTTAAATGTATTTATTTTTACTGAGCGGCCCCCACCAAATCTACTAATCTACCGGAACTACATTCATATTTATCAGAAACGGACCATAACT
>NC_139956.1:18128185-18140685 GCF_963454915.1 Gymnoscopelus microlampas | reverse complement strand
AACATAATATAGTGCGAGCCCCGCTGTGTCAGCACTTTAAGCTATTTTGTCCCTAAAACCCTCTGGGAGGGTGTGGATCGATGGCTGAACGAGGTGCACGGTAAAAGTGTTGATTTAATTCCGCCGGGTGAAAAACGGACGCGGTATGGATTTTTACAGAGCCACGGCGTCTATAAGGCGTTTTATATATATTTTTTGAAATATTTACCTTAAATGTTATAACGGGAGTCACAGAGGGGGGCTCGGATCAGGGCTGAAACCTCGCCCAAATTTGCAGTCGTTACATCATAGACACGTCATAGACCGTTGGTTCTCAAAGTGGGGTCCGGGGACCCCCAGGGGTACTTGAGGGGGTTCCAGGGGGTCCCCAGCTAAATGATGGATAGGAACCAAATGGACCCTTATGGGGTCTGTAACTCTGAGAGTGTCCAAATGGAGCCAAATGGACCCTAACGGGTCCATTTGGTTCCATTTGGACACTCTCAGAGTTAAATCAACATTGATTTTACAATATGAATTGGGGTTCCAGAGATATAAATGCCATTAAATGGGGGTCCGTAGCCTAAATGCATGTCAAACTGGGGGTCCTTGAAATGAAAATGGTCGAGAATCACTGCTAGAGCCGTACAAATCGTCTCTTATGGGGGGGTCCCTGGCATATCTTTTCAAATGGGGGTCCGCGGGCTAATAAGTGTCAATTTGGGGGTCCTTGACATGAAAAAGTTTGAGAACCACTGTCATAGACGGACTGACGTCTCAGTCTGTGTGGCCACGTGAAGTCACGCAAAGTCCTGGAAAAAAACCTCCCGGACACCCTCTGGACAAATAAGAGAACCTGGGGTGACAGCAGGGCCTTCTCGGCGGCCGCCCCCCTTCACTGTGGAACTCACTCCCAGCTCACATCAGGGCTGCCCCCATCCTCACCACGTTTAAAACCACACTCGAAACCCACCTTTTCAGACTCGCATTCCCTACATAAAACCCCAACCCTCCCTTTGTTTTGTTTACCTTTCTTTTATAGTTTTAACCTTTTTAACTAGTTTGTTCTAATAAAGTTGTTCTTTGTATCTGCTCTGTAAAGCGACTTTGAGTACCCAGAAAAGCCCTATATCGTCTAATCGTATGTAGGCTATTATTACATTGAGACCTGAAGCCGATTCTACATGTCTCCTAAATCTCAGTTTTCTGAAAAATATCATGTCAAGGACCCCCAAAATGATATGTATTTGGCCACGGACCCCCATCAAAATATGTTGTTCCAGGGACCCCCCAGAAGCAAAGATTTGAGTTAGAAATGTTCGCTTTAAAAGTATTTATATTCAAAGATTTGCACACATTTTCACGATTTTTCAAAAATAGCAGATCTACAAGCTCGTAGCGCGGCACTCGGTGCCGCGCTATGAGCTTGTATATCTGCTATTTTTGAATAGCCCAAAGTGTAAAATAATGCTTTTTAGCTCAAATCTAAAAAATGACACAGTTCCAGGTCTTAATGGGTTAAGATCCACATGTGAGCCAAGCCGTTACTAGACCCTGTCTTGTTTTTTTTTTTTACATTCTCAGAGTTACAATAAAAGTGATGACTTCACTTGTATATGGATCTGTATCCTGTGTGCACGTGGCTGTATGTGTGTGTGTGCATGTGCGCGTTCACCAGAAGGAGTGTGTGTGTGTGTGTGTGTGTGTGTGTGTGTGTGTGTGTGTGTGTGTACTGTATACATGGGTGTGCCGTTCCGCTTATTATTCAGAGCGAGGAGTCTCATAATGTGCTGTGATCAGAGCATAAGCCGGGCCGATTATGGAAGCAGCAGATGTTATGCAGAGGAAACAATGCTTTAATTTGCAAATGTTATTTATGCAGCCATTAGAGGCACATCTGGACGGCTCAAACCCGTGGCCCTTTTAATCCTCCCGCGCTCGAAAATTGTGCTAAGCTAATACGGTCGGTAGAGTGTAGGCCGCGTTTGCATGCGCGCACGCATGCGCATACGCGAAAATGCGCGCGTGGGCGGGAGCTTATACCCGCTAACATGTCGTTGTTTTTTAGCCACACGCACAAATGTGCCAGTTTTACAGGTCATAGCGTCCCTCCAGAAAGGCTATTATCAGACTTTCCCCGTCGCTGATATATCCCCCCGGTGATGATGGCCATGAGTTACACTAGATTAAACTCCCCCTCACTTCCCCCAGCCTCCACAGCTCCCAGCAGGCCCGTGTGTGTGTGTGAGGAGAAGCGGCGCGCGCGGGCGCCGGCGCTAACCTCTTGACTGTCTGCAGTCTCATGAATATTAACTTATGCAGATATGACACACTCCCACCAGTAGCCTATCGCCGCGCTGCAGGAGCCCCTGTGTGTGTCGTTTTCATTAAACCAATAAGGCCGGGAAAGCATCTGTGTGCCATTTTGGATTTTTTTTTGGGCTATTCAAAAATAGCAGATAACAAGTTTGTAGATCTGCTATTTTTGAAAATGCGTGAAAATTCGTGAAAATCTTTGAATGTATATATTTTTAAAGCGAATATTTGTAACTCGAATCTTTGCTTCTGGGGATTCTACAAATGTCCACTATATCCTAACAGTTGTTGGGAAAAAAAACGTATGTAGCTATAATATCAGTGGTGCTCAAACTTGTTCATGTCAAGGACCTCCCAAAATGATATGTATTTGGCCGCGGACCCCCATCTGAAAATATTTTGTTCCAGGGACCCCCCAGAAGCAAAGATTTGAGTTAAAAAAATATATATATATTCAAAGATTTGCACACATTTTCACGATTCTTTCCCCAAAAAAAATAGCAGATCTACAAGCTCATAGCACAGCATGAGCTTGTATATCTGCTATTTTTGAATAGCCCAAAGTGACACAGATGCGTTCCCGTTCTTAATGGATTAAACACCACATTTGGGTAATTCCACCAAGGCACAGGAGGCCCTGTTGAATTATAGCGTGGCCCTGGCTGCATGCGTTTGCTAAGGTTGTATGCATATTACTTTGCCCACTTCTGGGGAATTAATGCAACGGAAATATGTTGAATAGTGATAAGTTGGGGTGATTTAAGAACTCCTTTTTTTTCGTCTGGGGGGGAGGGAGGGAGGGGCTGGTGGTGCTCTCTGTTTCTGCAAGAACATGTCAAGGTAATTTCTGACCTTCAAATATTCTGGTTGTCTTTGCTTTTTTTTCTGTTCTGTCCTTCACTCTCTATCTGTGTCACTTTTTCTCGAGTAGCCTACACTCGCATAGACTTGCAGAACAACCCCCCCCCCCCCCACACACACACACACACACACACACACAAACACACACACACACACACACACACACACACACAGACAGAGAGAAGGTGTTTTCGTGGCATTTCCGAAGGGCCCATAGGTGTTAAACTTCACCTGTCCTGCAGGGCGGCAGTCACACCACTAAATCCATACTGTGAGAGTACATTTTTTACACACCGAATCCGGGAACAACTTAAGAAGTCCTGTACCCTACATTACAGGTAGGATAAGTGGGATATTAATAAGTGTGTGTCCATACCCTGCTCCAGTCATGGTCTCGGTGTTGCTGACCGCCAGGCTGACCACCTCAGAGACGTCCACCCTGCCACTGGCCGTAGGGCTCCGCTCGCTCTCATAGTAACTCAGGAAGCCTCCCTCCAAGGTACACCAGCGTCTCACCATCTCTACGGTACACGACACACACACACACACACACACACACACACACACACACACACACACACACACACACACACACACACACACACACACACACACACACACACACACACACACACACACACACACACACACACACACACACACACACACACATTTTAATGAATAATTTACATGTACTGTAAGCACATTTGATGGAAATAATTCAATTTCATTAACTCTTTCACTGCCAGATATAAATAAATAAAGAAATCACCCACTGCATTACCCATTTTTGGTTTTCCTTTCCTTTTCAACTAGTCACAGAATATTTACCTCCAGTATGATCGATCCCCCGACGGTTGCTAAACACGGAGGGTTTCACTGTGCTTCCGCGAGAAAAAAAAAAGGTCATCGCGTTGAATATGTAGCATGTCGGAAACGCAGGGAGAAAAAAAGGACAAAAGACACAGCCGTTTCCCCAAACACGATAGGCAGGAAGTTAATGGTAAATGGTGCATTTAAACAGCGCTTTTATCCAAAGCGCTTTACATAGATTGTGCATTGCATTCACCCATTCACACACACATTCAAACACCGATGGCGGAGGAAACCATGCAAGGCACCAACCTGCTCTTCGGGAGCAATTAGGGGTTCAGCGTCTTGCTCAAGGACACTTCGACATTAACCCATTGAGACCTGAAACCGATTCTACATGTCTCCTAAATCTCAACAGTATTCTGAAAAACGTATGTTTCTGTATCAGTGGTGCTCAATCTTTTTCATGTCAAGGACCCCCAAAATTGTATGTA
Organism: Gymnoscopelus microlampas; assembly: GCF_963454915.1. Lineage (NCBI taxonomy): Eukaryota > Metazoa > Chordata > Actinopteri > Myctophiformes > Myctophidae > Gymnoscopelus > Gymnoscopelus microlampas. The sequence continues at coordinate 18,136,222 of NC_139956.1, read as the reverse complement.
TTTGGCCGTGGACCCCCATCAACATATCTTGTTCCAGGGACCCCCCAGAAGCAAAGATTTGAGTTAAAAATGTTCGCTTTAAAAATATATATATTCAAAGATTTGCACACATTTTCATGATTTTTCAAAAATAGCAGATCTACAAGCTCGTAGCGCGGCACTCTGTGCCGCGCTATGAGCTTGTATATCTGCTATTTTTGAATAGCCAAAGTGTAAAATAATGCTTTTTAACTCAAATCTAAAAATGACAAAGTTCCAGGTCTTAATGGGTTAACTCTTCTGGGGGAGCCCGGGATCGAACTGGGAATCTCCCGGCTCCCATCCGATGCTTCAGTGGCAGTCTCTGTTGGGAGTTTCAAACTCGCCATGCGCATCGCTGGGGACCCGAGGGAGTGCAGCGCCGAGTGGGAAGTTGGACGGATGAGCGGTTGTCCATATCTATAAATCCATACATCTCTGTATCTGTCTGTGTGTGTGAGCCCAAAAAGGAACACAGATGATATCTACTGTATCTATATATTGTGGAGATCCCTAATTAATATGATGTAATAGTACTGACGTCATAGACTGTCCTCATAGACTGGCCTCTACTATAATAATGTACACTGCACTAAGTGCACTAAGTCAGGGGTCTTCAACAGGGGGTCCGGGTCACCCCTAGGGGGTCCTCAGAGTTACTACAGGGGGGGGCGCCAAATCTTTGTGCGATAGGAACCTTTAATTACATTAACCACTTGAACCGTAGCATCCCTTTTCTGTGGGGAAGCCTCATATATAGCAGCATCTACAAGCAGCGCGAGGCGTTGTGAGCTTGTAGATCGGCTATTGCCAGCAAAGAGGTTTGGTGTAGGGGGGAAAAAGAGCAGCAAGTTTTCTTTTTATATATTTAAAAAAATCACACCCAGTGTGAAGTGGGCGGTGTGTGGTCATCACAACATGACTCACTTTAAAAAAAGGATAAGTGACTTTTTTTTAAGTCCATACTGCTATTCATAGGGCTGCACATGTGTCATGTGTTTCGCTAGCCAATCGCAGTCCTGAATTTGCAAAGTCAGCCAATCACATTACAGTTAGTGGTGATGACACTAGCTGTAATGTGATTGGCTGACTTTGCAAAAGTATCGATTTGCATTGACAATGGAAGGGTTAGGGGGTATATTCAAATTTTTGGGTCGGTGTCCAAAACTCACTTATAGGGGGCGGCTACACCGCCCCAAAAATAGTATTGAGGGTTTAAGTGGTTAACTGTCTGAAAGTACACATTAACATGCATCCAACACGATGCCACATTGATAGTGTTGTCAAACAAGTCTATATGGAATCTATGAAGAGGTTTAATATGCAGGGCCGGAGTGGGACTCCAAATCTGGCCGGGAGATACACGCCCACCTAGGCCACCCTGCGCGCGCGCAGCGCGCGCCGATTTTTTTGGGGGGCCCTTTTTTTGGGGGCCTTATTTTTGGGGGGCCTTACAAAAGGGGGGCCTTTTTGGGGGTTAAAGGTAGGGGGGAGGCCCGCAGCTGCACTGAGCTGCAAGCAACACTGACTGCATTGAATTGAAATTGACTGTGGTTGGCCTGGCCTGAGCTTAGGAGAGATTTTTTTTTGCTGCATCACTTAAGCGCCGCGCTGGCTGTGGATGGCTGGCCTGACCTGATATTTTTTTTTGATGCAAAAAAAAAAAAAAAAAAAAAAAAAATGTTTTTTTTTTTTTTTTTCAGGCAGGCCACTAGAGGGCAGGCCACCGGGAATAGTCCCGGTCCTCCCGACGGCCAATCCGGGCCTGCTAATATGTAACACCATTTTATACAAGAGGGGGTCCCTGCTTCATCTCTCTCTCAGCTAAGGGGTCCTTGGCCTGACAAAAAGACCCCTGCACTAAGTAGTCTAACAGAGGGTACAATGGGTATTGTATAACCGGAGGGGCTTCGGCCTAGTCTTACCAAATATCCCTAAATCTCCTCATCTTTGCTCATCCTTGGAGAGCCCGCACAGCACGTGAACACGCACGCAAGCAACACGCACGTCACTTTCTCCTCCTTACGCTGTCACTAATGTCTACTTTATTGTGAGTTAAGGAAAACAGCGAGTGCACATCGGGGTTTCAATAAACAGACATTGAAACCCCTCGGTGGAAAATGCGGAAAAGACACACAAATTGACACAACACAGTCTTTCATGACTGTCTGAGTCTGCGATTTACATAGCCAATGAGCATGAAGTTCATGAAAACATACCTAATTTTGGATTTTCAAAGTCACCGTGCCATCTGCTTTTTTAGTTCCGCAACAAACAAACAAACACACGCACGCACACACGCACAAATACCGTACGCACACGCACACACACACTCACACATATATGCACACGCACACGCACACACACACACACACACACACACACACACACACACTCACACACACACATGCACACATGCACACGCACTCACACACACACAGCCCTCCCCATACCCCCTGTCGCTACCAACTCCAAAGTTTCAATTCCATTCATCTCATGAATATGCTAATGATCTAGTACTCCTCTGCCAACTGTGCGTGTTTGCTTCTGAAGAAACAGATATAGTTCCAATAAAAAGAGGACGTGTCTACAACAGGCTTTTTATTAAAAGCAGAATGTGAAGTGAAAAGCATAGGAATGCTGCTTTGGAACCCATTCCATCACAACCCTTTCTCCGTCGTCTTGTTCTGTATAGATCTCTCTGTCTCCGACCTCAAAAAGAAAGAAAGAAAAAGCTTTCTTGTTTTCTATCGGGGAAGCGGTTTGGACAGCGTTGTCCTATACCGGCTTCATAGATGCAAAATGGCTAATATCAAGTTATTGACACTGGCATTAAAAGGAAACGAAAAAAGATGGCATCTCCTGTCCTGACCCCGATGCTCAACACAAACTTCACTCTATCCGAAACCGATCGCACACGTACAGTCCGGTCGCCGTGCTCACGCTGACAGCTGGTATTTATAGTCATTACCTATATAATCTACCTGACAGCAAGCAGGGAAGAGAAAAGGAAAAAAATCATACGAGCACTTTATCTCTGCACAAGCATGCCCCCTGACTGCCAGTGGTGGAAAAAGTAATCAAATGTTTTAATTAAGTAAAAGTATCAATACTGCAATGTAGAAGTGCTCTGTTAAAAGAAAAGGTCCGGAATTAAAAATGTACTTGAGTAACTACAAACGTATTGGTATATGTCTGTTTGTTTTTGTTTAAAAAAAAAAAAAAAAGGAAGCTAAATGTACAACTATAACCTGTGCTTCACAATAAAAATATTTGAAACAAAATGTGCTTAAAGTACCAAAAGTAAAAGTACAAAAACGTTTGAAAATAGCTGATCTAAAAGCTCACAACGCGCCACGATGCGACACGTTGTGAGCTTGTAGATCTGCTATTTTCTAATAGCCTACAGTATGTATAAAATAGGGCTAAAGTGGTTAATGTATGTTTCATAGCCTAATCATTGATATCAGCAAAGCAACTAAAGTTTTCAAATAATTGTAGTGGAGTAAAAGTACAATATTTGCCTCTGAGATGTAGTGGAGTAGAAGTCAAAGCATAGACAGACAACTGGAAATACTCCAGTAAAGTAAAAGTACCTCAAAATTGTACTTAAGTACAGTACTTGGGTAAATGTAGTTAGTTGCTTTACGCCACTGCTGACTGCCTAAACCCCCCACCCCCACCCCCCCCGCCCACACACACACACCAACCCACCCACCCATTCACACACGACACACACACACACACACACACACACACACACACACACACACACACACACACACGAGTCCTGCAAAATGCCATGCCTGACACCTTTTCACAGGAAGGAAAGTTAACTTCTGTTGTTTTGTACTGGATTGTTTTGTTGTTACCGCCACCCCCCGCCCCCCCATCAGAGCTTTGTTTTCAGCCAACATACATTCTTGCAGGATGTGGAGGCTGAGGTTAATAAGCCCCGCGGTATCAATTCCAAAACCGAATGTCATCCACCTGCCAGTGAGCTTCTTAAGTTCACTTTAGTTTCATTAGTTGGAGCCAAATTTCTTTATTGCATGATCGTCTGGAAAGCTGAAAATTCATTGATTATCTTGGCACTGTCGCTTAAGCCATTCAGACCGGGAACGCATCATTTTTATATTCCTTTGGCTATTCAAAAATAGCAGATATACGAGCTCATAGTGCGGCACCGAGTGCCGCGCTATGAGCTCGTAGATCTGCTATTTTTGAAAAATCGTGAAAATCTTTCTATATATATATATTTTTTTAAAGCAAACATTTGTAACTCACATGTTATTGCTTCTGGGGATTCTACATTTATGTCTTCTAAAGGCCTTTTGCAGACAGGGTGCGATTATTCGCACGGAAAAAACGGACAATATCGTTTTTTAAATGAACACATGGTTCTCAGTGACCTCATGCACACCCCGGGCGGCGATGCAGCGATGCGTTTTTTTCCTTCAATCGAACCCAGTTCGATTCGTGCGTCTTTTCACATGCGGCAAAAACTCATTGAATAATCGCACCCCGTGTGCAAAGGCCTTAATTCTTAACAGTTTTTTTTTGTTTTTTTGTTTAACTTATGTTGCTATATATCAGTGTTTCTTAAACTTTTTTACGTCAAGGACCTCCCAAAATGATATGAGTTTGGCCACGGAGCGCGGACCCCCATCTGAAAATATTTTGTTCCAGGGACCCCCCAGAAGCAAAGATTTGAACATTTTCAAGATTTTCTTTTTCGAAAAATAGCCCAAAGAAATCTTAAAATGACACAGATTCTTTCCCGGTCTTAATGGGTTAAAATAAAACTCCCCAAATGGTTGCGGGCATTGTTTAGCCGCATTATGACCTTATTATAATGACAAATTGTGTTTGGTAACTAGAAACAGGTGTGCAGCGATTTAACTGGAATATCAACAATTCGAGCTGTGAAATGCTGCATCACTGGACTCTGAGGTATACAGATTACATCATATTTCTCATTTTGGATTTTGCAGATTGGAGCGAGACCCCACCTGTACCATACTCTATATCTACCCGGAGGACTGGGGGGTGGGACACGTTATCAATTTTCTCAGGAATCTGGGAACCATAATCTCTGTGGCAACCCGGTGATCCTGACAGCACGGAGACAAATTAATGTGAATCCTGGGAGGTCGGGTTTCCACTGAATCATTTCATTACCAGCCCACAGATGTAGGTACAGGACGCATGCATGCATCCCTTTTTTTTCCTACTCTGTGCATATGGTGTTTTATATTTGTGATGATATTGAATGTTTGGTGCTATTTTTTTTATATGTTGATGAATTGAATACCTCGGACCCCAATGTAAACAAGACCGCAAGGACTTTTTTGGGTGTTATCCTTCTAGACAAAGTGTTTGACTGTACTCGTGCTGTTTTAACCCATTGAGACCTGAAGCCGATTCTACATGTCTCCTAAATCTCAACAGTTTTCTGAAAAACCTATGTTTCTATATCAGGGGGGCTCAGTCTTTTTCATGTCAAGGACCCCCAAAATGATATGTATTTGGCCGCGGACCCCCATCAAAATATGTTGTTCCAGGGACCCCCCAGAAGCAAAGATTTGAGTTAAAAAACTGTTCGCTTTAAAAATATATATATTCAAAGATTTGCACACACTTTCACGATTTTTCAAAAATAGCTGATCTACAAGCTCGTAGCGCGGCACTCGGTGCCGCGCTATGAGCTTGTAGATCTGCTATTTTTGAATAGCCCAAAGTGTAAAATAATGCTTCTTAGCTCAAATCTAAAAATGAGACAGTTCCAGGTCTTAATGGGTTAAATTTCTGTCTAATAATATTAAAGGCGCCACATATTTGCACCATTTTATCATTTAGGTATATGGGCCTAAGCCACGGAGCAAACACTGAGGGAAATCGGGTCAGAGAGAGCACACGAACAAAGCAGAAGAATGACCATTTTCTTGTTCTTCTTTTTTTTGACAAACACGACTTGTTAAATCCTTATAGGTTGATTTGAATTGACATTTTAAAAACGTACACAAAAGACTGCAGGGAGTTGAACCGTGCAGCAATGACAGGCTTAAAGAGAAATGAGCAGAGGAGGCTGTAATGATGGGGTTGTTTATCTTTATGTGGAAGTGCTCCAAGAGACAAAGGGTGTGAGGCCGGTGAGCCTGCAAACAGAGAGTCTGAACCCGAGTTGGTGTGGTTGTCTTCGCTATGGGTTTGTATATTTTTAAGTGGTTAAAGGTATTGTAGGCAACATTAAGCCTAAATTTAAAAAAATATTTATACATATATATTTTGCATGTTTTCCCCTCTATCAGCCACTATATAATGATGCTGGGGTGTTTTCCTGCATTGAAACACAGTCCTCTTTCTGAAATCCGTATTTTCCCTATTGTTTATGTTTGTCCGGGACGTAAATTAACGCACGCATGTGCGCATCCGTGCCCGTCCGTGTGACTCTATGGAAGTCTATGGAAGCATCACCCCCTGGTGGCCGGGGAAACGAACTGCACAAACATAAACAATACATGGAAAATACGGTTTTCAGAAAGAGGACTGTGTTTCAATGCAGGAAAACACCCCAGCATCATTATATAGTGGCTGATAGAGGGGAAAAAATGCAAAATATATATATATACATATTTTTTAAATTTAGGCTTAATGTTGCCTACAATACCTTTCAAACTATACCATGGCTGCAACAAGAAAGGAATACCAGCACTGTCACCATGCGCTCCATCACCACCCAGTGCTGGTCTTTGCCCGCAGTTTGTGGGCTCAGCATCGACTGAAGCGGATGCCCACAAACTCCCATACAAGTGCCAGCCCGCGAGCAGAAACAACAATAGTCGCTTGATTTACAATCAAGCAGCTGCATCCGTCGCCAGCTGTTCCCCCCCGACACACACACACACACACACACACACACACACACACACGGCCACAGCCCCCTGGCCCAGCCGTTCGCCACGGGGGTCCACATCAGCCCGCCAGAGGGTATGCTAGCAGAATGTACCCGAAGTACGTGTTCCCACCAGCTAAATTGGGCCAATTAGTTTGTGTGCCAAGAGCGCTTCCCGTCCCGCAATACGGGTCTTCTACAGGAATACGAATCCTCATGCCTGTGCTCGCTCTTTGTCACTTTCTCTCTCTCCCTCTCTCCCTCATTTAACCCATTGAGACCTGAAGCCGATTCTACATGTCTCCTAAATCCCAACAGTTTTCTGAAAAAACGTATGTTTCTATATCAGTGGTGCTCAATCTTTTTCATGTCAAGGACCCCCAAAATGATATGTATTTGGCCGCAGACCCCAGTCAAAATATGTTGTTCCAGGGACCCCCCAGAAGCAAAGATTTGAGTTAAAAATGTTCGCTTTAAAAGTATTTATATTCAAAGATTTGCACACATTTTCACGATTTAAAAAAAATAGCAGATCTACAAGCTCGTAGCGCGGCACTCGGTGCCGCGCTATGAGCTTGTATATCTGCTATTTTTGAATAGCCCAAAGTGTAAAATAATGCTTTTTTAGTTCAAATCTAAAAATGACACGGTTCCAGGTCTCAATGGGTTAAGTGACTTTGTGAAATGTGCTGAATGTTCCAACCGTAGACAATGAGCAGATTGATTACGCTAATCACTACGCTAATTAATTATTGTACACTGACTGAACAGGCCAAGTTATGGAAGAAGAAAGTTGTGCTGCATACTTTTTTATTCTTTCTTTCTTTTTCCTTCTGATTACCAGTTTTTTTTTTAAATATTATTATTTCTTAATCAGGATAGAAAATATACTGTACATACAACCACAAGACAGACACTTGAGGAGGCATTTAGATACTAGAAAAGTATGCTCCTCTGAGCACAGGTCTCCACCAGGCTGGGTTGCCTACCCAGGGCCCACTTTTTTTTAGCGGCGCTAGCCGCTCTATACCTTTAGGTATAGAGCGGATATTAGCCCTCTATACCTGGCTTTTGCGTCAACGTTCTGATTGGTCAGGCTCGCCAAGGTTCTGATTGGTCAGGTC
>NC_139956.1:18107442-18122442 GCF_963454915.1 Gymnoscopelus microlampas | reverse complement strand
AACCCGAGCTCAGGTCAGGCTGTGGAACAGCTCTTACAATCAGCCACTTGATGATAACAACACAGATTCAAGTTGTTGTTCCTGTCTAGGGAACCAGTCAGTGAATTATTACAAGTAGATATTGTCACTGCATTATGCCTCTCTGTTTACAGGCCTATCCAAAGAACTGGGATTTTCTCCCTTGACATCTTTCCTGTTCTTTACTTGTGTGTGTTCTTTATGGCAGTGGTTTTTAAAGTGAGGCCTGCAAGGGGGGGCTCAAATAAAGAAGAGACACAAATGAGCATGCCTAGGTCAGTGGTTCTCAAACCTTTTCATGTCAAGGACCCCCAAATTCACACTTATTAGCCCGCGGACCCCCATTTGAAAAGATAAGCCAGGGACCCCAATAAGAGAAGGTTTTTACGGATCTAGCAGTGATTCTCAACCATTTTAATTTCAAGAACCCCCAGTTTGACCTGCATTATTAGGCTACGGACCCCATGTAATGGCATATCTATCTCTGGGACCCCAACTCATATTGTAAAATCAATGTTAATTTAACTCTGAGAGTGTACAAATGGAACCAAATGGACCCGTTAGGGTCCATTTGGTTCCATTTGTACGCTCTCAGAGTTACAGACCCATAAGGGTCCATTTGGTTCCTATCCATCATTTAGCTGGGGACCCCCTGGAACCCCCTCAAGTACCCCTGGGGGTCCCCGGACCCCACTTTGAGAACCAATGGCCTAGGTGGTACTTTGGCCTTTGTGGGAGGAGCTGGCTGTGTTGATCTGGCCTGGTAGAATGAGATCCATAGATTGAGCAGGGTTTCCCAATAGACGGCCCGCGGGCCAATTGCAACCCGCAAGAGACAATTGTGCCACCCGCACACCCATAATGTATACATTGCGCAAAATCAATTAAAAAAAAGCCAAAATAAGTCTGCACTGCGCTTTTTGGACCACATAAGCTACAGTACCACAATGTACATCTCTACCTGATCTCTGATGTAATTGCATCCGATTGGCTCTCTTCCGACATTAGTTCTAACGTCCTGGTCTACTTAGCCATTCACAGCGAGACCTGCTGTGTTTGGCCAGGAACTTAGGAACTTTGTCACGCTTGAAGACGTAACTACATTACCGTCTTCCTTTGCACGTATTTAACCCATTGAGACCTGAAGCCGATTCTACATGTCTCCTAAATCCCAACAGTTTTCTGAAAAACGTATGTTTCTATATCAGTGGTGCTCAATCTTTTTCATGTCAAGGACCCCCAAAATTCTATGTATTTGGCCGCGGACCCCCATCAAAATATTTTGCTCCAGGGATGCCCCAGAAGCAAAGACTTGAGTTAAAAATGTTCGCTTTAAAACAATATATTCAAAGATTTACACACATTTTCACGATTTTTCAAAAATAGCAGATCTACAAGCTCATAGCGCGGCACTCGGTGCCGCGCTATGAGCTTGTATATCTGCTATTTTTGAATAGCCAAAGTGTAAAATAATGCTTTTTAGCTCAAATCTAAAAATGAGACAGTTCCAGGTCTTAACTCATATACTGCCTAGAACGACTAAAACGACTTCTGTCCATAAGCCATGCCTGCCAAGAACGACTAAAACGACTTTTTAAAAAATTTAAAAAATTAAAAATATTTTTTTTTTTTTTTTTTTTTTTTTAGATTTTTTTTTTTTTTTTTGACCCAAAGACCAAGGAGATATGATTTTTCGAAGATATAGACTCCCATCCACTTCCTTGTTAACTTAAAACTTAAAAATTCTGTATCTCGGCTCCTGAGTACTTTTTTTTTTCAATGAAAAATATGGCAGTGTTCAAACGCAGCCAGAATAATTCTGGCAGTGAATGAGTTAATGGGTTAAGACGGCAACGATGTAAATGGCAAAAGTATGGCTAATGGCGGCGATGTACAACTTTTCTACACTATTACAAATTCATGGTTTGATGGCCACCGGTTGAAGTTTATGGAACGTAGAGAGAAATAGACAGCTATGTAATCAGGCCCAGCGTGTGTGTTTTTATTTCATTGGTGTCGCTGCCACATGTGTGTGTGTGCTTGTGTCTTGGCTTGCGCGTGTTTATTTCATTTGTGCCAGTGCTGGGGCAAAAAAAAAAGAAGGTTAAAGAGAGATAAAACCGTACAATATAAGCATGTTATAATTGTGAAAGGTTGCCCAAAAATTATGAATAAAATCTACCATATACTGTACAGCATTGGTTCTCAAAGTGGGGTCCGGGGACCCCCAGGGGTACTTGAGGGAGTTCCAGGGGGTCCCCAGCTAAATGATAGATTAGGAACCAAATGGACCCTTATGGGTCTGTAACTCTGAGAGTGTACAAATGGAACCAAATGGACCCTAACGGGTCCATTTGGTTCCATTTGTACACTCTCAGAGTTAAATTAACATTGATTTTACAAAATGAATTGGGGTCCCAGAGACATACATGCCATTAAATGGGGGTCCGTAGCCTAATGCATGTCAAACTAGGGGTCCTTGAAATTAAAATGGTTGACAATCACTGCTAGAGAGCCGTAAAAAATCTTCCATTATGGGGGTCCCTGGCTTATCTTTTCAAATGGGGGTCCGCGGTCTAATAAGTGTCTATTTGGGGGTCCTTGGCACAAAAAAGTTTGAGAACCACTGCTGTACAGATCCTATTTCCAAGGGGCGGGACGGGCACCCAGGCGGAACCAGTGGCTTCCAATGTACAATTCGAGTCACTTCCTGACTCGCCTACGTAATATAGTGACATTTGGAAATTACGAGTCAAATAGGACCATGGCCAGACTGAGAAGCGAGGTGAGAAAAAAACTATTATCCACCGAGCGGAGCAAATCAGTCTGGATTCCAGGCTACACCGAGGCCGTGAGGCAGGCTATACCACTGTATCAGCGTCCAAGGCCAGGCGTGAACAAGCGTTGAACAGGTTGCCGAGCCCTGTCGCCATGTCAGTCTTAGCGACACAGGCTGTCACACTGGCACTATCAATGTATGTATTATGAATGTCATTAGACTCCTTTGCCATCTCACTGGCAATATCACTTTACGTATATCTTAACCCATTGAGACCTGGAACTGTCTCATTTTTAGATTTGAGCAAAAAAGCATTATTTCGCGCTTTATGCTATTCAAAAATAGCAGATATACAAGCTCGTAGCGCGGCACCGAGTGCCGCGCTACGAGCTTGTAGATCTGCTATTTTTGAAAAATCGTGAAAATGTGTGCAAATCTTTGAATATATATATTTTTAAAGCGAACATTTTTAACTCAAATCTTTGCTTCTGGGGGTCCCTGGAACAACATATTTTGATGGGGGTCCGCGGCCAAATACATATAAGTTTGGGGGTCCTTGACATGAAAAAGATTGAGCACCACTGATATAGAAACATACGTTTTTCAGAATACTGTTGGGATTTAGGAGACATGTAGAATCGGCTTCAGGTCTCAATGGGTTAATCTGACTGAATATAAATGACATGACTGTGAATATACTCCATTCCCACCCCTTCAGGGCAACCCTTGCCATGCATCCCATATATACAGTATATAATCCTTTATAATCTGCTTATAACACTGTAAAATTACAGTAAGAACTCGTAAATAATGCTTTATATAGTATTCTATAATGACTTACGGTCAAGTATAAATTCAGGGCCATCCTCAATACAGACTCATGACTCATGATTGGGCCTCGAAAGCAGGGACATCAACTTTTTTATATATTTTATTTTTCTGGCCACTACAAAGGGGGCATAAAAAACAAACTACAGCCATTTGAAAAGTTTTTCGCTCTCTACTGCCCTTGGAGGCCCCCGGTAAGAGTCAACAAGAGTGGCCACCGCTGGCTGCCTTTTATCACATCCATCCAGGGTGGGATAGATGTAAATGAGCATCCCAAGGTAGTCTGGCCTTCGTGGGAGGAAGGTGTCTGTGTTGATCCGGCCTCATGGAATGATATCCATAGAGGCTGCTGGTGAACACGCACACGCACGCACGCACGCACGCACGCACGCACGCACGCACGCACGCACACACACACACACACACACACACACACACACACACACACACACACACACACACACACACACACACACACACACACACACACACACACACACACAGCTAATGAGGTGGCAGAGCTCTAGCGGGGACACAGGGGTTATCCTAATGTTGGTGTACTGTTGTGGAGACGTTGGACAGGAGCTACAAATGAGCCACTGAGGAGGGGAGGAGACAGGGGTTCGGTGTGTGTGTGTGTGTGTGTGTGTGTGTGTGGGGGGGGGGGGGGGGCTGCGTTGACAGCTTAGTTCCACCGTTCACACACAGCACACACAAAGCTTCTACTGTATTTCCACCCAAAAACATATAGTTTTAGGCACACATGAGCAAACTCTGACTCAGACTTTGCGTTTTTTGTGGTGGAGTGTGATCGATCAGCTATTCAGGTTCGTCTCCGCTACGCCGCGTCCTCCAGCTCCGTCTCAGAGGAAAATATTTGACTTTTTTACTCCACTACAATTATTTGAAAACGTTACGTTACGTCGTACATTTCGATTAGTATTACAAAACACACATTAACCACTTCAGTCCTATATAGTTTGAAAACACCCGATCTAGAAACTCACAATGTGTTCGCATCTACATTGTGGTATCGGTACTTGTACTTAACCCATTAAGACCTGGATCTGTGTCATTTTTAGATTTGAGCAAAAAAGCATTATTTTACACTTTGGGCTATTCAAAAATAGCAGATATACAAGCTCATAGCGCGGCACCAAGTGCCGCGCTATGAGCTTGTAGATCTGCTATTTTTGAAAAACCCGTGAAAATGTGTGCAAATCTTTGAATATAAATACTATTAAAGTGAACATTTTTAACTCAAATCTTTGCTTCTGGGGGTCCCTGGAGCAAAATATTTTGATGGGGGTCCGCGTCCAAATACATATTATTTTAGGGGTCCTTGACATGAAAAAGATTGAGCACCACTGATATAGAAACATGCGTTTTTCAGAATACTGTTGAGATTTAGGAGACGCGTAGAATCGGCTTCAGGTCTCAATGGGTTAAGTTAAAAAAAATGTGAATAATTTTCACGGTAAGGTCGGTTCATAGACTGTTGCTTTGTGTTGTGTTCACAGTGTGCTCACAGTCGCACACCCTGTTGGCTCTTACTGTGTGTGTGCTGTGTGCTGCTTCAGTAACAGTCTGAACCGCATGCTGGCTGCTGTGGACCCAAAGTTGACGGTAAACAAAACAAAAAGGCAAATGAAAAAAGTATGAATACATTCATGGAGAACTCGCACAACTGTCAAGCACATATATAATGAGGCTGAACAATAATGAAGAATGGATGAGCGAGCACACACACACACACACACACACACACACACACACACACACACACACACACACACACACACACACACACACACACACACACACACACACACACACACACAGATGTTTTTTTAAGCTTCATTACCCAAAACTTTGATGAGGGCAAGGCTTAAGGGAGTGTGTGCACGTGCGTGTCTGTGTGTGTGTGTGTGCGTGCGCGCGCTTGTGTGTGTGTATCAGTGTATGCGGTTATTTTCCCGCGCACCTCCAAAATAAAGACCATTACCAGGCGACCAGGTGACCCATGGCAGCAATTAAGGAGTGACCTAACAGGCTGGGTGCGGGCGAGCGTGCTCAGATGTGACACATACATTATGCAAACCAGGGTCCCTGAGAGAGAGAGAGAGAGAGAGAGAGAGTACCCCCCCACCCCCCCGCCAAATGCCCTGAGCAGACAGACAGGCTCCTTCGCTGCTTTCATTTCATACGGTCTCATCATCATCATCATCATCATCACCCCCCGCACACACACACACACACACCCACTACCTGGGTTTAACCACCGGACATCCACCTGGGGAATCTACACTACACAGCACATCTGTAACCTGTCCCCCCCGATGCAGACTGCTGCACATGACAGCCATTCAAATCTTATACTTCACACTCGGAGGGAGAACATCCCCCCCCCCCGGGACCCCCCCCCCCCGCCCCCCACTTCCCGCTGGGGGGGGGGAGGTCTCCCGCCTCCGCGTATGAAGTAAGAGCAACATGGCTGCCGTGAGTAAATACATTTTAAAACTAGAGAGAGAGTAGGGTAAGCGAAGGGGGAGGGAAAAAAGTTAAAGAATTGGGCGAGCAGGGAGAGGGAGAAAGAATGAAAGGAGAAAAGAACACAAAGCGAAAATATGACAGAAAAAAAAGTACAAATTGCGTTTCTTCCCTCAAACAGGCTCCCATTAAAATGTGCGAGTTTTCTTAAACAAGAACCAGTAGAGAAAGTCTCCCGCTGAGCTTTTATAGGTGCCGCGGCGCGGCCGAGTGCGATTTCCAAACATGATTGGTTTGTAGAAAGTATAAAGACAACAGGCTGGAAATTTGAGGGAAAAAAAAGTTTTGTCAGGGGAAAAAAAAAAGTGCACACGCGGCCCGGCGTACACACGCCTAACGTCTAGTTTAACCCATTTGGACCGGGGGCGCATCTGTGTTAATCTTAGATTTATTTTCTTGTAGATCTGCTATTTTTGAAAAATCATGAAAATGTGTGCACATCTTTGGATATATATATATATTATAATTTTTTTAAGCGAACATTTTTAATTCTTAAATCTTTGCTTCTGGGGGATTCTACAAATGTCTTCATAATCCTAACAGTTTTTTTGTTTGTTTTTTAACTTATGTTGCTATACATATCAGTGGTTCTCAAACTTTTTCATGTCAAGGACCCCCAACATTATATATATTTGGCCGCGGACCCCCATCTTAAAATATTTTGTTCCAGGGACCCCCAGAAGCAAAGATTTGAGTTAAAAATGTATATATATATTCAAAGATTTGCACACATTTTCAAAAAATGTTTCCCTCAAAAATAGCAGATCTACAAGCTCATAGCGCGGCACTCGGTGCCGCGCTATGAGCTTGTAGATCTGCTATTTTTGAATAGCCCAAAGAAATCTTAGAACGACACAGATGCGCTCCCAGTCTTAATGGATTAAAAAGGCCCTTTTTTTCAGATTTATCTGACAATGTCAGGCCTGGCAGTGTTGAAAAGGGAGAATAGAATACATTAGCTTTTTCAGACTCCAAGGTGTTTTCTTTCTTCAGCAGCACAAAGGGGAGCTGTCCTGTCCGACGCCTTGGCCAGATGGTTTTTCAGCCATGGCAACGTTCCCGTACATAGAACCTTATTTTTTTCCCCCCCTACCCTAGCATCGTTAGCGTACAAAGAATACATATACACTTAACCCATTGAGACCTGAAGCCGATTCTGCATGTCTCCTAAATCCCAATTTTTTTCTGAAAAACCTATGTTTCTATATCAGTGGTGCTCAATCTTTTTCATGTCAAGGACCCCCAAAATTATATGTATTTGGCCGCGGACCCCCATCAAAATATTTTGTTCCAGGGACCCCCAGAAGCAAAGATTTGAGTTAAAAATGATCGCTTTAAAAATATATATATTCAAAGATTTAAACACATTTTCACGATTTTCCAAAAATAGCAGATCTACAAGCTCATAGCGCGGCACTCGGTGCCGCGCTATGAGCTTGTAGATCTGCTATTTTTGAATAGCGAAAAGTGTAAAATAATGCTTTTTTGCTCAAATATAAAAAAAATATATAAATATATAATCTTTGCTTCAGGGGGGGTCCCTAGAAATAAACGTTTTACAAATGTTCGCTTTAAAGAATATGTATTCGGGGCGCCCGCTGGCCTAGCGGTCCGGGCGCATACCACATACGCCGGTAATCCAGCTAGACAGCGCGCCGCGGGTTCGACTCCCGATCCCGAGGACCTTTGCTGAGTGTCATCCCCCTATGTGTCTCCCCATTTCCTGTCAGCCTATTATCCTATCAATAAAGGCAGAAAAAGGCCCCAAAAATATCTTTAGAAAAAAGAAATATATATATATGTATGTATTCAAAAATAGCAGATCTACAAGCTCATACCACGGCTATGAGCTTGTATATCTGCTATTTTTGAATAGCCAAAGGAATCTAAAATGAGACGCGTTCCCGGATTGAATGGGTTAAATGTGAGGAAAATCCACACACATTATACACACATGGACATGCACGCATAGCCAGATGCTCCCACCTTCTAGCAAACGACTTTTAGCATTGGTGGCTATAAGGAGGCTTGAACGAATACCCCCCCCCACCCACCCAACAAACATACCGTGTCTGTTCAGTGGAAACCTCATACGCATGTCCAAAACAAACCGGAAGGCTCGCCCCAAAACACACTCGCCCCCATTGTTTTTTTTCGCAGACCACTCGCCTCCAGCGGTTCTTGTATATTCTTGTATTTGTTTTGCTGAGGTTAAGGTGAGGAATAAGGTTAGGGTTAGGCATAGTTTTACTGAGGTTAAGGTTAGGAATAAGGTTAGGGTTAGGCATAGTTTTACTGAGGTTAAGGTTAGGGTTAGGCGTAGTTTTACTGAGGTTAAAGTTAGGAATAAGGTTAGGGTTAGGCATAGTTTTACTGAGGTTAAGGTTAGGAATAAGGTTAGGGTTAGAGGCATAGTTTTATTGAGGTTAAGGTTAGGAATAAGGTTAGGTTTAGGCATAGTTTTACTGAGGTTAAGGTTAGGAATAAGGTTAGGGTTAGGCATAGTTTTACTGAGGTTAAGGTAAGGAATAAGGTTAAGGTTAGGCATAGTTTTACTGAGGTTAAGGTTAGGAATAAGGTTAAGGTTAGGCATAGTTTCAATGAGGTTAAGGTAAGGAATAAGGTTAAGGTTAGGCATAGTTTCAATGAGGTTAAGGTAAGGAATAAGGTTAAGGTTAGGCATAGTTTCACTGAGGTTAAGGTTAGGAATAACGTTAGGCATAGTTTCACTGAGGTTAAGGTTAGGAATAAGGTTAGGGTTAGGCATAGTTTTACTGAAGTTACGTTTATGAATACCTGGTGGCGACCGTTCCCGAGGTTGCCGGATTTGACCCGGGACGAGCGTGTTTTGGGGCGAGCGTTATTGTATTCGTCCAAAACTGTTTCTGTACTTTTCAGGATGTCAGGAACTGTACTTTTCAGGATTCAAATTCAAAAATAGCAAAAGTAGCAGATCTAGAAGCTCAAAACGCGCCGCGGTGCGCCGTGTTACCAGCTTGCAGATATGCTATACCAGAGGTCTTCAACAGGGGGTCCGGGACCCCTAGGGGGTCCTCAGAGTTACTACAGGGGGTCCGCCAAATCTTTGTGTGATTTTTACATTAACCACTTCAACCAAGCATCCCTATTCTGAGGGGAACTTTAGCCAAAAATAGCAGATCTACAAGCACACAACGCCTCGCGCTGCGAGGCGTTGTGCGCTTGTAGTTCTGCTATTTTCGGCAAAGTGGTTTGGTGTAGGGGGAAAAAAGAGCAGACTAAGTACAGAGTGAAAGGTCAGGTTTACTGAGTATTGTTGAAGTGCATGGTTAAATGTCTGAAAATACACATTAACATGAATCCAACATGATAGTGCTGTGAAACAGGTCTATGAAGTTGCCGATAAAATCTATGAAAAAAAATAATATTTTACACAATATATAATGGGGGTCCCTGCTTTATCTCGCTCTCAGCCAAGGGGTCCTTGGCCTGAAAACGTTGAAGACCCCTGTGCTATACTTTGGATACTTTTGCATGACCAAGTAGGGCGTTTATTAACGTAAAAAAAAACACAAAAAGTTTAGAATAAGAAGATAAGAGGTTTCTGCCCGACAACAACCCTATAACCAAAAGGCGAGCCTTACCGGAGAGCTTGTTGTGGTGCAGGAACTCCATCTGCAGTCGCTGGCCGGCCCGCTGTGCCAGCAGGTAGGGCGTGGAGAACTCCGCGTCTCCGGTGGCGCACATGACGTCGGCCCCGCTGAACACCAGCGCCATGGAGGGCAGCACGTCAGGCATAACCACCGCCGAGCACAGCGCCTGCACACACACACACACACACACACACACACCAGTGGTGTAAAGTAACAGTACATTTACTCAAGTACAATTTTGACTTTTACTTTACTGGAGTATTTCCATATTTCAATACTTGTACTTTTTACTCCAATACAATTATTTGAAAACGCACTTGTTACTAGTTACTTTGTTGATTTTCATTATTATTACAAAACATACATTAACCACTTCAGCCCTATACTGTATACTTCGGCTATACTGTATACTTTGGCTGAAAATAGCCGATCTACAAGCTCACAACGCGTCGCGGTGCGACGCGTTGTGAGCTTGTAGATCTGCTATTTTCAAAAGTTTATTTTACATGTTAGACATTTGAAAACGTATGAAATGGGACATTCTGCATAATTGAGTACTTTTTGGTCCTTTAAGTATATTTTGACGCCAATTTTATTCAGGTATATTTTGAATAAGTTGATAGTTTTACTTAAGTAAAACATGTGAGTACTGAGTACTTGTTCCATCACTGACACACGCACACGCACACGCACACGCACACGCACACGCACACACACACACACACACACTTGAGTGAGTTTGGAGCTGCTGATTAGTGATTGTGGATCTGAGATAAGCTCCAGCGCCAACAACAGGGCTGATGGATGGGAAGGGAAGGATGTTCACTCAATAAAGACGCCAAGGCAGACTGATTGCAAGACGACAATCCTCTTGTCCATCTGCGATCATTACGCTCCCCCTACAAGCAAGCCCACTGTGTGAGAGTGTTGATTTAACTCTGGACTCTGTAGCCTCTGTATGGTTTCTATAGTACCAGGCATGTATACTGTAGTATAACTACGAAAAGTGCTCCCCGGAGCACATGGTCTCCACCAGGTCAGGTAGGTTAGTGTGGGCCAGCAATGTTCGGAATTCGCCAATCAGGCCGGAATGTGAAAACTTTCTTTTAAAAAAGTGGCCTGACAAATCACCTATAAGGAGACCACAAGGGGATATACATGCATTTTCCTATAGAAAGGAGGTGTCATTCACTGCCGCCGTTTCCCCCCTTTCTCCTTTGTACATACAGTGTTTTGTATCTGTTGATGACATGTATCATTGGGTTATTTTTTATGCTGATGTTGATGAATTGAATTCATAGGACCACAATAGAAACAAGTCCTTGTGTTATCATTTTGTCTGACTGCATCTCGTGCTGTTTACATTTTTGACTAATAAACTTTTCAATCAATCAACCAAATAAAAAAAAACACACACACACACACACACACACACACACACACACACACACACACACACACACACACACACACACACACACACACACACACACACACACACACACACACACACACACACACACACACACCAATTAAAGTCACATATATTTTGCAGATATAAAAACTAAATATAAAAACATAAAACATTTCAACGATCAAACAAAATGCACATAATTGCATATAATTAACGCATAATACCACACCACACCAACAGCCAAACAAAGGGAGATGAAACATATAAATGTAAGATGAATATAATAATAATCAAAAAGGATTGTGAAGCAATTAACCACTTAAACCATTTATACTTTGTCGACCGGGGTCCCTCTGGGGTCTATACCCCCTTCCCTCTTCACCAAATGTCTTCCCCGAAAATAGGCAACGTGACCCGTTGTGACCGGGTAGATTAGGTTATTTTCTGAATTTGCCTATTATGAGATGCGTAGAATAGGGATGGCAGGGTTCATGTGGTTAGGGGGGGAGAAGTTCAACAGTGGGTAGACTAGCAAACTCGTACTAAACAAGTGTGCAGTTGAATAATAAATGATCAATCTGCCTCGCCGCATGCAGTCAGTTAACCCATTAAAACCGGGAAGGCATCTGTGTAATTTTAGATTTTAACCACTTTAACCTTTGTTTCATACTTTGGCTATTCAAAAATAGCAGATATACAAGCTCATAGCGCCTCACTTTATGCCGCGCTATGAGATTATAGATCTGCTATTGAAAAAAAATGAAAATCTGTGACAAATCTTTGAATATATATATATTTTCAACTCCAATCTTTGCTTCTGGGGGGGTCCCTGGAACAAAATGTTTTCATATGGGGGTCCACGGCCAAATACATTTGATTTTGGGGGTCCTTGACATAAAAAGGTTTGAGAACCACTGATATCATGGCGACAAACGTTTTTCAGAAAACTGTTTTCTGTGTAGAATGGGCCTAAGGTCTTTAAAGGGTTAACAGGACAGAGACCATCAGAGAAGTTGACTCCAGTGAACAAACCCTGCGTCTCATCAGAGCCGGTCGGAGCGCGGCATCGATCCGACACTAAACAGTCCCCGACCCGTTTGAAAGCGAGGCGCAACACCACGGCATGTACACAAAGACACACACACACAGTTTGTCAATGTAACCAGTCCCCACACACACACACACGCACAAACACGGTCTGTCAATATAACCTGTCCACCAACCTGTTCCTACGCACGCATGCGCGCGCGCACACACGCACACACTCTGTCAATAGAACCTGCCCTGCCCCTCCCCCACCCCCCGAGATAAAGATAAAGATGTCTACAAATATGTATTTTTTTTCCATTCTATTATTTGCTTGTTCTCCATCTATTTACACAAACAGTTTCTGCACAAAAGGCTTGAAGAACTCAAATCGATACTAGACCTGCGTGGCAGAGTCACCACTGAAATACCGGCAGACAGGATCAATCTCTCTCTTTCTCTCTCTCTCTACATAGAAGAACAGAAAGGTGACACTTTAAAGGAAAAACCATAACAAAGTGTCTTAGTAAGGTGTTAGGCCACCCCGAGTCACCAGAACAGCTTCAAGTTCAGTGCACCGTGGCAGATTGTACAAGTCTCTGGAACTCTATAGAGGGATGGAACTCCATTCCTCCTAAAGATATCCTCTCATTTGATGATTTGATGAAGATGGAGGAGAACAGTGGTGGGAAGTAGATCAGGTTTTTTGCACCACTGAACTCTCAAATGTGCATTTGTCTGTGTAATGAGGGCTTAACCCATTCAATCCAGGAAAGCATCTGTGTGTCACAATCATTTGAACCACTTAAACCATTATTTTATACTTTGGCTATTCAAAAATAGCAGACATACAAGCTCATAGCGGGTCACTTTGTGCCGCGCTATGAGCTTGTAGATCTGCTTTTTTTGAAACATCGTGAACATTTGTGCAAATCTTCGAATATATATATTTATTTATTTTCTTTTTTAAGCGAACATTATTAACTCAAATTTTTGCTTCTGGCGATTCCTGGAACAAAATATTTTGTTTTGGTGGCCAAATATAATTTATTAATAAAGTTTGAGCACCACTGATGTAGCAACATACGTTTAGCTGAAAACTGTTAGGATTTAGAAGACATTTGTAGAATTGGCCTCAGGTCTTAATTCTTCGACTGCCAATGACGAGAGTTCTCGTCATATTTTGCCCACAGTGCCAATGACGAGATTTTGACCTATGGGTCACCGTTTGGCTCCCAGAGAAGGAGAGGATCAGCGGGTCATGTGATCGCAAAACAAACAGCCCGTTCCCTTCCTTGTAATTAGATCTGGAAGAATCCCTTTACCTCTGTTTCTGTTGCTTTTTGGCGAAAATATTCAACTGCCCACAACTATGGAACGGATGCTCGCCGTGGCGCATTGTTCAGTGGCGCAAAGGAGTCCGACTGGAATCAACGAATCTCATAAACATCGTTTATGTCTACTAGTGTCTTCTTTCACAGTTTTTTCGACGTTAATTCCATGATACCTTTCTCAGTTGTCTGTGATAAACAATCCTCGCACAAATAACATGAATCTACCGCTCCTATGACTATGCTTCCACCTCGGTTCTGTTTCCACTGGGACTACAGGTCCGCGGGCACCGCGTCGTGATTGGTCGAATGTCTTTCCGGTCTGAACAACTTCCGTTACACAGCTTTCAGGAAGTGGAGTTCCAGACTCTATATAGCATTCAGAGATTGTGGAATAGTTGTCTGGTGACGCGAGACTAATGCACTGCAAACACACTATCACGATAGGGCATAGCAGTTGCGGCCACTTCCTGGTTCCACTGCAAAATGCTCAATGCATTTTTCCCATTGACATTTCCAAAAATATTTATATCAATTATTTTAAGGCTAGAATCAAGCCATCCAGGGTCCTGGTGAATCATGACCATAACACGTTTGATTTATTTTGATTTATTGATTTATTAAATATAGTATATCATATAATTAAATATAAAATAAAAAAAATCACAGAAAAAAATGTTTAATGGTCATGATTCACCAGGACCCTGGATGGCTTGATTCTAGGCTTAAATTAATTGATATAAATATTTTTGGAAATGTCAATGGGAAAAATGCATTGAGTATTTTGAAGTGGAACCAGGAAGTGGCCGCAACTGCTATGCCCTATTACATCTCTCTCTATGTAGTCGTGGACTGACTGATCATGTAGTGTCCTGCACTGTCAGTCACCAGAGGATTAGTTACTCTCATATTTTCCCTTACAAATCCCACTAATGCACCATCGTCATGGTCATCGAAAGTGTGCTTTTGAACCATCATTTCCGACCCTATTTACAGGCAGTGTCCGGTCAAATACTTTCTAATTAGTAACCACAGGGTACATGGTTAACCCGCACGGTTGAGGGGTGGCGGGTCGGGATATTAAAATGGATGCGGTGGAGCAGGTTGGTGTGGTTCAAATTATTAATAACTGCGATAACTGTGGTGCGGGTCAAAAAAAAGACCTGCACATCACTAAAACACACACACCCACACACATGCACGCATGCACACACACACACACATGCTCGCATGCACACACACACACACACACACACACACACTAGTCTAGTCTAGGTCAGATTATGGCGCAGCAGTCCCATGCAGCCTGTCCTTATTCTGTATCATCATCTCCACAAATGACCTTCTATGTCACAGCAATTACTGCAGCCACTGGAGGGTTCCACTGTGTGTGTGTGTGTGTGTGTGTGTGTGTGTGTGTGT